>NC_044904.1:54879767-55033508 GCF_001633185.2 Quercus lobata
CATGCCAATTTTCATGCCAATCGGGTGTAATTTACCATTTGATATTTTAACTCATCTTTTATGCGTTATTTTAAATTACAAAAACTTGAATTTAAATAATTGATTGATGACATGACTATTAATCTTTGATCGCCTTGGAATTTTGTATGCATGAAAAATATATGAAGATAATGTAATCTAACGGTAAATTTGTCAAAATTCACATCGAATTAAGAAATATATTGTTGGGTTTTAGTTACACTTGATGTAACTCTAAAAAATGTTACACCAACCAATAACTTATTGTTGAATTGAAATTTTGAAAATCCAACTGTTGGATCACATTTTCTATATGTTCTTAACATGCATGCCAATTTTCATGCTAATCGGGTGTAGTTTACTATTTGATCTTTAAATAGGAAGACGAAAAAATAGTGGGCAATTTAAATGTCTATTGCGGCGGTCCAACCCGCCGCAAAAAGGAGTACATATTGCGGTGGGTCAATGACCCGCCGCTATATCTAAGCTTAATGCCGCTAAAACAGGTCTATTGCGGCGGGTCATTGGCCCGCCGCTATAGTACACCGCAATATACTTGAGCTATTGCGGTGGGTCATTGACCCGCTGCTATATCTAAGCTAAATGCCACTAAAACAAGTCTATTGCGGCGGGTCATTGGCCTGCCGTTATAGTGCGCTGCAAAATACTAGAGCTATTGCGGCGGGTATATAGAACGCCGCAATAGATCTCATGTACAGCAACGGGCCAAAAATGCGCTGCAATAGGCGACATATAGCGGCGTTTTTTGCACCCGCCGCAATACCTCAGTTTTCTTGTAGTGTAGACCCTTACCCTAATACTCAATTGGACTTGTGATGTAGCGGCAATCTCTATGTTTAATGCACGATTCCTAGTACGTGAATAACTAATGATGCACGGATCTCAGTACGTGACTAATACACCAACTTGAGGAAGTTGTTGGTTATATAGTTCTTCAATTCATCAACGATGAAGATTAGTAAGTTTCTTGTTCACAAAACTCTTGGTGCAAAGATGCAGTAACTTCTACAGAAAATATGATGAACTAGGGTAAATTTTGTCTCTGGTTACAATATACATGTAACAAAAATTGCAACAACCTTTGCATCACTTTGCATCACTTGTGATGGCCCTTAAAATAATCCTTATATATGTCTAGGGTTGTGAGAAAATAAACCTTACACAAATACGCATGGATATACGTGAAATCAAATCTGGAAATTCTAATTTCGTAATTCTCGATAGATTCAGCTTCTATCGAGTTTCAACATTAAACTTCGATAGAAATGATTCTATTGAGATATCTATGGAGTTTTAATGAACATCATTTCTTCACTTGTTTCTTGGTTAGACTTGCATGACTTTAATACTAAAACTTGAACACTTATTTCTTGAAGAACTAAACCCATCCTAAATCTATCCAATTACAAGTAAAATGTATTTTGTCAAAGGATTAGTTAATTTACATCACATATGTCTTTAACAATTCTCACATATGTCCTAACAGAAAATATTGTGAAAATTTGTTATACCACTTTTTAAAAGAAAAAAAAAAACGGAGCATAAACTGAAAATGTTATCAAAGAAAAAGAAAAGGAAAAAAGAAAAGAAAAAGCCAACCAGCTCAAGCAAACTTCAAAACGGCATAGTTTTGCCTCACGAAATTGAATAAACCAAGCTCCTGACTCTTTTTATATAGTTAGCAATAGTAGAAGTTTATTTGGTAGGGGTGTGCATGAGTCGGGTTAAGGGGATTTTTTGACCCAACCCACCATGGTGGGTCAAAAAAAATTCAACCCAACCCAACCCATCACATAAGTCCAACCCAACTCATATGGATTGGGTTGAACCCATGAGTTGGACAATTTTTTTATTACTATTATTATTAAATTGAGCAGAAAAAAATATATCACACTTGCCACCTAAATTGATAAACAAAATATACATTAATATATAAACTAATATTTAAACTTAGTTGTAAACAAAATATGTTTAAGTATCCAATTAAGTTGATAAACAAAATATACATGAACTAGTATCCTAATTCACTTATAAACAAAATATACATGAGTTCCTAACTTAGTTATAAACAAAATATATCTAAAATTTTTAAAATTTTTTATAAATTATATAATATATTTAAATAAATATTAAAAGAACTAATAAGATTTTATATTATATATGATAGTAGAAAACGAGGAAGTGCTCTATAGCTGGTTTTTAAACACAAATTATTAAATATATAATATATTTTAAACATATATTAAAATATGGGTAGGTTGGGTCAGGTTTGACGGGTTTGTAATTTTATGATCCAAACCCAACCCGACTCGCTATAAAAAAGAAAAAAATTTGTAACCTAACCCAACCCACCAAGCCTTAAAAACCAACCCAACCCGACAGGTTTGGTTGGGTCGAGTCGGATTTGACGGGTTGACGGGTTTTCTGCACACCTCTACTATTTGGTAAGAAATTTTTAATAACATTATTTAAGTTTTGTAAAAATACATATAGGTGAAAAAATGTGTAAATATACGTTTACGATATTTAAACGATAGTTTTTATTGTTTACACCGTTACAGGGCCTAAATTTGTCATTGTTGTAGCTCAAGGGTAATGATGTTCAGAGTCTGTGTTTTATCCTGGTGTAGATGAACATGATCCACACCCCACAAGTCTTTGTTTCTATCTGGGGCTTTTATTGGGCTGGTCACTTCTTGTTCTTCTTTACACGGCCCATGTACCTTGCCGACGGCTAACTGGATATCCTCGAACCGCTTTTAACAGCTAACTAACTAAACTATTTATGTTCTAGTTACGTTTTGCTGGTCACGTGAGTCAGTCTCTGGCCTCGATAGTCGATACCGTCTCACTTTCTCAGTATTGTCTCAATCCCATCCCATCTACTCGGCTGCAGACCTGCCTCTATTCTTTAATTGAAATGATAGAATGCAGCTAGCATAATTTATTTTCAAATATACATTCAGGATCTCACCTTTTTGGCTCCTTCTTCTTCTTCTTCTTCTTCGTCATCATTGTGTCTCTCTGAAATTCTTGTTCCATCTGTTTTTTTATTTCGAAAAATCTTTACTCATTCTACATCAAAGGGTCTTAACTCGTCAAGAAAACCATTCTGTTCCCTTACTTGGAATGAAGAAGATGATGGTGTTTGCTAGAGAGTCATCGAAGAGTGACAAGATCGATGCAAAGGATCGGATATCTGAGTTGCCTGAACCCATTAAGCGGCACATTCTGTTTTTCATGTGCCCTGAAGATGCAGCCCGTACCACTGTTTTGTCCAAGACATGGCAACAAACATGGAATTCACTCCGCAGGTTAAGTTTTGAATCTGTAGGTCTTGATTGTACCAAAACTCTGGAAATACCCCACACGGAAAAGGTAATAATTCAAAAATTTAAGGTTTTAGTACTACAAGAAGGTGCTGCTTTGATTTCTTGTATCGATGAGTGGCTTGAATTGGTTCTTGGAAATTATATCAATGAGCTACATCTTTACATCTTATTCTTCGAATACACTCTGCCTAAGCAAATGTTTGCAGCTAAATCATTGGCCATATTAAACTTAATGGGTTGTAGGTTGGTAGAATCTTTTTTTGATGAAAATGCTAAGTTTACTCGTCTGAAGGAGCTGACTTTGGAAAACGTTGTTCAAGATGGGAATGCGATACAAGAACTCCTTAACCGCTGCCCTATGCTTGATGCGTTTTCAATTGATAAGTGCTTGAACGTATATTGTCTTAAGCTTTTTATTCTTCCCAACCTTAAGATGGCCAAAATCAATAGGGTCAGAATGTTTTCCATTAATGAAGCTCCTAATCTACACACTCTGTGCTGTAGAGTGAAAATTTCAATCTTATTTTTGCCTCGTACTACTTTCAATAATTTAAGGAAGCTGTCAATTAGAATTGGTTACAACGGCTTTGATGTAATGTATCTTCCACGACTTAATTCTATGTTTCCCCTTCTTGAGACTTTGGACTTAAACGACATAAAACGACTGGGTGAGGTTAAAATTTCACATGATCGACTTGAGAGCTTAAGTTTGTCATCAAAGTTTAATACTATCACAGGTCAGATTGACTGTAAAAATCTTGTTTCCTATAAATACGAAGGAAAAACGATCCCGTCCTTGTTGATTAAATCTCCTAGATTACAAGATGTTCAACTTAAACTATTGACAGACTATCCTCTAGACACTTGGTGGTTTCTTCGATTAAAACAATATCTAGAGACATTTAAGCAACCAGGAGTGCTTCTGAACTTGCAGCTGCAGATCGAATCTTCTATGGTAAGCCTTCTAAGGCCTCTTTCTTTGTCACTTGATGCAGAGACTATTAATAATTTTTTTCTTTAATGAGAGATTTTGGGGATTTATTTTTTCGATAATTCTACATAGTAGTATAATTCAACATTTTTCTTTTAACATGCAGGTTGAATTTAATCCAGCGCTGTTAAGTGAACAATCAATTTGTCCTCTTACAAATTTCAAGCATCTGAGGTTCCTACATATTGAATCTTCACAAAATCATAGAGATATTATAGATGGCATGTTATGGACTATCCATCCTGAAATGATATCAGTAAAGTTACTTTCACAACCAGACAGTACATTCATTAAGGTTAAGTACTTTGTAATGTCTGATTGTTGATTATTTTCTATTTATGACAAACTCGCTGAGATTTTTTTTTAATGCATTTTACAGTTGCTATACGAGAACTTAATGGATAGAAAAGAAAAGCTAGCGTGTTGCAATGGCTATCAAATCAGATGTTGGCGCCATTACTTAAAAGCTGTGGAATTAATTGTTGAAGAAACAAAAGAAATACCTGAACATTACCAGATTCTCCACAAAGTAGCATATGATTTTATGAAAGATTATGGAACGGGAGAAGAAGTAAAATTTAAGTTTACATGGTAGCTCTAGCATTTGGGTAGATTATTGGGCTCCAACGGGCCTGTCCGGAAGGAACTTTTGTGCTGATTTACTTGCTAAAAGCTTAGGGGAAACTTTTGTTTATGTATTGGATCCCCTAATTTTGTTGTAACCAATTGTTGCAGGACTATTTTTGTACTTAAATTTACAATTTATATTTGTCTTAGGAAACTTAGAATTTGAAATTTATGTTTCTTTAAAAATAACTTCTACCCAAGTTAATACATCTCTACTGATGTCAAATATGCATTCTTTGTTTTCACCACTTCTATATAATATATATATATATATATATATATATATATATAACTAATAATCGGTTTGTGGAATACAATAATGAAACTTACGCTATGTCAATACCAACACAAATATGTTTTTACCCAAATTCATTTGCAATGGAGTAGAGAGACACAATTAATGTATTTAATTATGCAAAATAGAACCATAACATTGTGATAGTTTGATATTTCTGCCCTGGATAAGCTATGTTTGTAGGCCCAATACTATTTTAGATTTGGCATGGGTTTGATTAACAATTACCTATGATTTTTAGACATTGACAATTCAATGAACTGTTTAAAAAAAAAAAAAAACCCTATGATTTTTAGACATTGACAATTCAATGAACTGTTAAAAAAAAAAAAAAAGTTAAAGATTTTTGAAGTTAGATCGAGGTCAAACTGAGGTTGAATTATAATTACGTCATAATTAATTTAATAATTATTTAAAATAGAAATAAATATATTAAATTAGTACTGTAGGGACACGATTCCTTTGCGGCCCACTAACATTTTTGGGCTCACACAATAAAGGTCCCTCACAATATGATTTGTAGAGAGTGGGCTTGAAAAGCTGGCCGCTGGTCACTGGGCGGTGTTCCGGGCTCGAGTTTAGAGGAATTCATGCAGAAAAAGGAATTGGGCTTGAACATTTAAGCCCTAAGACGTCGCAGCCAAGGGGATGGGACTCCTCGGAGTTGATCCGAGGACCATTAGGGTCTCACTCCGGTTACCCATTGATGGACTTTTTCCGTGAAGTCCGGTGTTGTTGAGACGTTCTCCCCCCTGTAACCTTTCTTTTTCTGGGAGATGGAATGGCCCCCCCTAAGACTTCACTTACTTCCTTATTTTATACTAGCTTGCATTCGTTGTCCTTCGTCCACGTGTAGGGTCAATCTTTACAAACACTGACATTTGTCCCATCAGTCCAATCCCGGAATTGTTGGGGATGGTTTGATAAAGCTGCAGAGTACGGCTCTGTCAGGCGCTGGGTCTTATCTTGAAGGGTAGTAAGGATAACTTCCCCAAGGTATTTTGGATCTTACAAATTCGCCCCTACGCCAGTTTTACCCCTTTGTTCCGGTGGGATTATGGATATGCCGAGGACTAAACTGTCCTCGGCTGCCTCCCAAAAATTATTTCGTGCTCGGCATTGTAGAGTTTGGGCCACAGCTCTCCTCGGATTGGGCCTTCAGAATCTCTAAGGGCAAATGGGCCTGGTCCACGAATTGTCGGGCCCCACAATAGCCCCTCAAAACCCTTCTGTCCGACTTCCGGGTTGGAAAGGAGGGTTTTGGCAAACCCGGGCCCTCAATATGGCTCATTCAGTTTGACCCCGCATTTATGTGAGCGGTTTCCCAGGAAGTCAGCCGGTTTTCAAGGGATTCTGTTTAATCCGCTCGTGATCCACTCCTGCCGCTTGAATGTCCCAGACGCGCCCTTAAATGAATTCCCTTCACGAGGCACATTTATGTCCGGCGGCTCATCTGATAAGGTGGGGAAACGGAACGGACGCCTCTTTTCTCTTCAGATTCTTTTGGAAACTCTAAAGGCATTTAATTCCACCCGTTTGCCCTTCTTATAAGAAGGCAAGCAAGAGGCAGTGACTTTCGTACAAACTCCTCTCCTTCCTTCTGAAATCTGAAATCCGCATCCTCCTTTAGCGTCTTCTTAGCCCGTTTGTTACCATATCCGCATACGCCCTCCATAACAAATGATGAAGGAATCACACTCCTCCTCAAAACACCACATTCTGACAAAACTTGAAATGGCTCGGTCAGGGCAAGGGTGGCGCAGACTTAAGATCTGTCTCGCCTCTCTTTTAGCCAAAATCCGAAGCAGGGGTTCGTCATGTCGAATTCTCGGCGTGATTGAGTCGAGAACAACCAAGACCAGCACCACCCGGCTCCTCACGAGCGTACCTAATATGGCACCAACATGTTAGGAGTCAGGGCTGAGGCAGGGGCTAAGTGCTTCTGCTTCTCCCTCTTTTGCTCCTTGGTGCCCTCCCCCTCCCTCTTCTTATTGTCTTCCCAGCACCAGTTCCGCCCTGGTGCTGTCCCTTTCCCTCTTTTGCTCCTCTCTTTGTCTCTTCGTCTCTCCCCCTCCTCTTCTCCTCCTTCTTTTACTCATGTCCTCCATCTACTTCATTGATTTCTTCCTTACTATTTCCTTCTTCATCCATTTTCTTTTTGAAGTGAGTTCCTCTCTTAGTACGAGCAGCAATGAGGCAGAGATTGGAGAAAACTTTGAAGACGAGTCTAAAAAGGCGCTTGACCGTTTGCTTATCTGTATTGTGGATGTTAAGGCCGCTTCGGCAGCCCCTCTTTTGTATAGGCTCGTTGAAGCCCCTTTTTGTACATTGTAATAATTTCTTATATTAATAAAAATTGTTTCTATTTCATTTTGCGTGTTTTGTCTTTGTTTTTATAAATTTGCAAATGCTGTTCGGCTCAATAATATCGCATCTAAATCAATGACGACTAAGACCAAAATACTTAATAACAAAAAGGTGTTGCCATAATTTCAATAGAAGTGCTCGGCATAATAAGGCAGACCAGTAAAAAGTAATACTTACCCCCTGCTAGCCGAGGAGAGAAACGAAGGCTTGATGCCGTGTGAGGAGTAGCCGTTTAAAAACATACCACCCACTAAATGAACAGACCTCTTAGGTCGTTGTATACTGGGGCGTTCCACCCCCTTCCTTGCTCCTTCGTTGGGCCTAACCTTTTAGGGTGTTTAAGCCGTGGATGAAATGACCTGACCTTTTTATCCAGTAGCCCATATTGCGAAGTCCAAATCCCTTTTTTTTTTTTTTTTTATCCGATCAGTCGGTTTCCCCGTAGGCTTGGGTCCGAGGAAAGTACCTCGCCTTGGTTCTGCCCAGAACTAGTAATAATTAAAATTTTTGTACTTGGTTTCCCCATAGGCTTGAGTCCGAGGACCATACAAGGCCTTGGTTCTGTCCAGAACTTGGAATAATTAAAATTTTTGTACTTGGTTTCCCCATAGGCTTGAGTCCGAGGACCATACAAGGCCTTGGTTCTGTCCAGAACTTGTAATAATTAAAATTTTTGTACTTGGTTTCCCCATAGGCTTGAGTCCGAGGACCATACAAGGCCTTGGTTCTGTCCAGAACTAGTAATAATTAAAGTTTTTGTACTTGGTTTCCCCATAGGCTTGAGTCCGAGGACCATACAAGGCCTTGGTTCTGTCCAGAACTTGTAATAATTAAAATTTTTGTACTTGGTTTCCCCATAGGCTTGAGTCCGAGGACCATACAAGGCCTTGGTTCTGTCCAGAACTTGTAATAATTAAAATTTTTGTACTTGGTTTCCCCATAGGCTTGAGTCCGAGGACCATACAAGGCCTTGGTTCTGTCCAGAACTTTATGCTCATTTTTTACGCACCTGGTCTTTCCTCAGGTATCTCACAAGTTTCCGAGCAGGAGGTTGCCCTTGGCAACAGTTATTCCCTGGCATGGGCTGTAGTTCGTGGGCCTCCATGTAGAACGGGCCTGAGACGCGAATTAACTAAGCCCACAGACTTAGAGGCATTTCCTTGGTCTTTGGTCACGCGGTACTTTCTGGCGTCCCAGTGTTCGAGGTGTGCTTTCACAAGGCCCCTTTAATACTGCAGATGGCGTGGGAAATCGAGCCGGAGGCATTTTGTCCGTAGCGTTCCTTGGGACGTTGCGTGCATTTAAATGCCACTACTTTAACTTTTTGAATAAATAGGAGTGAAAGCTGTCTTGCTTGAACGCAGGTCCTTCAGTTTACTTCCTGAGTTTATCATGTTTGAGGCGAGAGTAGGGGAAAAAGAGCTTTCTCCACCATGGAGGCGCCGTGTCCTCCTGAGACTCAGGGTAGTGAGTTACGGGCAAAGGGAGCGTAAATTCAAGAGAGTACTCCGCTTCGTCAACAGGGAAAGGGTATTTCTCTTTCTTTCAGTCAAAATCCGAAACAGGTTCTGTTCACGCCAGAATTTTGGTGTGTCAGAAGAAAGATTCTCCGCCGTCAGCGCATCTGCCTCTTTGTAGGCAGATTTTTGGTGAAGGCTCCTCAACTTCCGGCTCCCTGCACCTTTCCTTCGGCGGCGCAAGACTCGAGTCGGGTTCTTTTGCTGCCTGAGTTATGGGCGTGCAAAGGCTTTGAGGAGGAATAAAGCCTCGAAGCAGTAGCCAACCTCTCATCTGAGATATCTCCTCGGCTTCACCTTCACCCTCTTGTATTTTTCTTTTACTTACGTAGTTAGCTCTAATGTGAGCTCGTTTCAGCTTTTCATTGTACATTGTACTGTTCATTCGTCTTAATAAAAGATGTGCTTATTTCCTCATACATACTTTTTTCCTCTGCAACAACTACTTTGTGCATGGACATTAGATCTAAGTCTGCTTTTAGCGATACTCCGGGCAGGAAAATGCCTTTAATACAACCCTTACTAGTTCAAACTCGCAAATGTTATCAAGTGTAACGACGGTAATCCTAAATAGATTAAATTCATGGAACTAACCGGGATAGCTGTTGAGTGCTGTGCGATGCACGCCAGACCAACTCCGTATCGCACCATTCCTTTTGACACAGGGGGACCCGAGGGCAGACCGGGGACCCGTGCAATTAAGGTGTTGACCCTACTGTTAACGAGGAGTTTTCTTCGGATGGATCATGAGGTTTACGTGCCATAGTACTTGGTTTCCCCATAGGCTTGAGTCCGAGGACCATACAAGGCCTTGGTTCTGTCCAAAACTTATAATCTTTTTATGTACTTGGTTTCCCCATAGGCTTGAGTCCGTGGACCATGCAAGGCCTTGGTTCTGTCCAAAACTTATAAGATTATTTTTATGTACTTGGTTTCCCCATAGGCTTGAGTCCGAGGACCATGCAAGGCCTTGGTTCTGTCCAAAACTTATAATCTTTTTATGTACTTGGTTTCCCCATAGGCTTGAGTCCGAGGACCATGCAAGGCCTTGGTTCTGTCCAAAACTTATAATCTTTTTATGTACTTGGTTTCCCCATAGGCTTGAGTCCGTGGACCATGCAAGGCCTTGGTTCTGTCCAAAACTTATAAGATTTTTTTATGTACTTGGTTTCCCCATAGGCTTGAGTCCGAGGACCATACAAGGCCTTGGTTCTGTCCAAAACTTATAATCTTTTTATGTACTTGGTTTCCCCATAGGCTTGAGTCCGAGGACCATGCAAGGCCTTGGTTCTGTCCAAAACTTATAATCTTTTTATGTACTTGGTTTCCCCATAGGCTTGAGTCCGAGGACCATGCAAGGCCTTGGTTCTGTCCAAAACTTATAAGATTATTTTTATGTTCTTGGTTTCCCCATAGGCTTGAGTCCGAGGACCATACAAGGCCTTGGTTCTGTCCAAAACTTATAATCTTTTTATGTACTTGGTTTCCCCATAGGCTTGAGTCCGTGGACCATGCAAGGCCTTGGTTCTGTCCAAAACTTATAAGATTATTTTTATGTACTTGGTTTCCCCATAGGCTTGAGTCCGTGGACCATGCAAGGCCTTGGTTCTGTCCAAAACTTATAAGATTATTTTTATTTTTCGACCACAAGCCCCTACACCAGGACGGGGAAAGTTGGTCTGAGGCTCGAAGCCCCTAGAGACATCCGCGCCCTCATTACTGCGAGACGTAGCCCCTAGCAGAAGCTTACGTCGGAGCAACAACTAGATGTCGTCGGAGACGGAGGAGGTCCCAGAAACTTCTGCTTGCCCATGAGTCGATTCCACCACCACCCACGCCAGTGCGCAAGCTTTCCCACAGACGGCGCCAATTGTAGGGACACGATTCCTTTGCGGCCCACTAACATTTTTGGGCTCACACAATAAAGGTCCCTCACAATATGATTTGTAGAGAGTGGGCTTGAAAAGCTGGCCGCTGGTCACTGGGCGGTGTTCCGGGCTCGAGTTTAGAGGAATTCATGCAGAAAAAGGAATTGGGCTTGAACATTTAAGCCCTAAGACGTCGCAGCCAAGGGGATGGGACTCCTTGGAGTTGATCCGAGGACCATTAGGGTCTCACTCCGGTTACCCATTGATGGACTTTTTCCGTGAAGTCCGGTGTTGTTGAGACGTTCTCCCCCCTGTAACCTTTCTTTTTCTGGGAGATGGAATGGCCCCCCCCCAAGACTTCACTTACTTCCTTATTTTATACTAGCTTGCATTCGTTGTCCTTCGTCCACGTGTAGGGTCAATCTTTACAAACACTGACATTTGTCCCATCAGTCCAATCCCGGAATTGTTGGGGATGGTTTGATAAAGCTGCAGAGTACGGCTCTGTCAGGCGCTGGGTCTTATCTTGAAGGGTAGTAAGGATAACTTCCCCAAGGTATTTTGGATCTTACAAATTCGCCCCTACGCCAGTTTTACCCCTTTGTTCCGGTGGGATTATGGATATGCCGAGGACTAAACTGTCCTCGGCTGCCTCCCAAAAATTATTTCGTGCTCGGCATTGTAGAGTTTGGGCCACAGCTCTCCTCGGATTGGGCCTTCAGAATCTCTAAGGGCAAATGGGCCTGGTCCACGAATTGTCGGGCCCCACAAGTACAAATAGAAAAATTAACTAAAATAGGCCAATTAAATATAGAAATTATATTCTTCTCAAATAATAAATGTGTGTGTTGGGGGGGGGGGTTGTGTGGTCACCTAATTTATTTGTGTTTGTGCTCATATTTAATTGTTGAAAAATAAAAATAAAATAGTATTTATGTTGCATGGCCATAGCGTGTCACCTATGAAATTATGAATACATTAATTTAAACGTATTGCATGGCCACAACGTGGAAAACTTGGAAGGTAGGAATCAATCACCATGCACCCTTGGTGCGATGGTCACTTCACAAGATCCGACCTTAATGGGTCAGGTTTTACCAGACCCACGAAGCATTAGAGTCGGGTTTGGGTTTTAATTATCTAACCTGAAGTGGGTTTAGGTCAGGTGCAGGTATTTGTAATACCCACCCCGAACTCGAACCCGACCTATGTAAAAAAAAAAAAAAAAAAAAAAAAAAAAAGAGCTAACTCTCTCTAAATATATATATATATATATATATATATCACTTATAGAAAACCCTAACCCTACGTCTTATTTTCCATGACTTAAGACGATTGGATGAGGTTAAAATTTCACTTGATCGACTTGAGAGCTTAAGTTTATCATCAAAGTTTAATAGTATCACAGGTCAGATTGACGGTAAAAATCTTGTTTCCTATAAATACGAAGGAAAAACAATCCCATCCTTGTTGATTAATTCTCCTAGATTACAAGATGTTCAACTTAAACTATTGACAGACTATCCTCTAGACACTTGGGTTCATTTTTTACTATAACTGAATTTGTCAACTTATATTTCTCTGTTATGTGATCAAATATTTTCATTATGCTTTAATAATTTCAACTTTGAATCATATATATGATACATTATACATTTATGTAAAATTTTCCTGTGTATTGCACGGGTTAGCGACTAATAGAAGTGAATTGTAAAGTTTAACATAAAACGAAAAATATATAAAGTACATTTATTAGTAATCGGTGTGAAAAGCCAAGAAGTACATTTATTATTTATGTGAGAAGCTTTTTCATTGATGAGCATGTGAGCAGCTTTTTTATTAGTAATCGGTGAGAAAACCATTTTCTCCAAGCAAAAGATCTTGCGGTCGACATTCAAGACTAGGCCAGAGCCTCAGAGAGCTCTCTACCACGCGTCAGTCAAACCTTTTTTTTTTGGAAGTTCTTGCAGTGCCTTAAATCGTGTTTCATTCATTCATTTCAATTAATGGGACAGTACACTTCAATCATTCATGAAATGGAGGTTATAAAAATTTTAAAATTTATATATAATAATAAATTTTCTTGTCCAGGTGGTCACTAACACGAAGAAGCTGATGACTTCCAATTATATTATGGTCAGTTTAAATAGAATTTATTTTGCTAAAATTAAAAATTAAAAACATTATAGTAAAATAATTTTTAAATATATAAATAATACCATAAAATCTATTTTTAATAAAAAATTACTGAAAAGTGAAATTTGTGAGTTTTATAAACAGTATACAAAACCATTAATAAACTGAAGAGTCAAATTCATAACTACCGTTAATCTTTTGCTATTGAAACGCGTGCAAAAAAAAATACGCTACAGTAAAAAAAATCAGTCAGCCGTGGATATGAATCTAAACCCACACAAAGTTCGAAACTGGAGTAGCCATTCAAAACAAAGTGTTGAAGCAAAGTGACAAGTCACAAGACATAAAGAAAGCAAAACGTGTGAAGGTGAAAAAAAAAGAAAAAGAAAACAACAACTTTAAGGACAGATGTATGGGCCACACAATTAATTGCACGGGTTGCCACGTCATCGATCCGTGTCTCACTAATTTTTTTCTCCAATTTCTCCCACTTCTCTTCTCTTTCTCTTTTAGATTCACCAAATTTCAAAAATTTTCTCTCTTCCACCAAGCGTTGCGTGGGACACCAGCATCGAATCTCCATGATCATGCCTATAAATGGAAGCCTCCAAGGCCAACACGACCACCACCAGCGGTGCTTGCCGACCTGACCTTCTCCTCTCTCAAGGTCTCTCTGTTTTCTTGTTCTCTCAAATCCAGCTGTGGCCAAGCTTCTGCTTGGCCCTTCTCTGGCAGTGCTTCTCAACGGCGTCACTGGTGCTGGTGGCCATTGGGTCCTCTCTTTTTCCTTGATTTATTTTCTTTTCTATTTTTTATTTCTCTTTATGTTTGCTTTTAAGACATGATTGAAACCCATGGTTTTATTCATTTAGTTTTGATTAGTTTGATATTGGGTTTTCTTTATGCATGTAAAGTCTGGTGATTTTTCTTGGGTTGGGTATTTTTTGGATATGGCAGAATATACTGTGATTAAATGTAAAGTGGCATATGATAAAATGGAAAGTGGCATGCTTGAAGGTTGCTGTATCTATGGGTCTCTTGGCTTTTCCATTAAAACATTTTGATATTAGATTTATGAATTCAATTTTTCTTCCCTTGACTTCTTTACCAAAGATCATTATCTTTCATTTATAGGCATAAAGATTATGACTTTCTTAGTTTCTTTCATTGAAACATTACTATGCTTCTTATCTCAATAATAATTTTGGAAATTGGAATTTATCACGGTGTGTCAGTTTTCTCTTATTGTCTTAGTTTGTTATATTTTATAGTTTCTCTCATTGTCTTAGTTTGTTACCATCATGTTTATTTTATTTTAAAGTTGATTTGGAAATGCACGGAAGATGTTTGTCAAAAAATCTATTTGAAACTTTGAAGTTAAGCTAATTTATATGCATATTGTGTAGTCTTGAGGGAGGTCATCAGATTGTGAAATGCACCAGGATGCTCCCCCAATAGGTTGATTCTTTTCACTTCATGCTAACAAGAGAAGGAACTAGGCTCTAGCTAAGGTGGGGAACAGAGTTAACGGCTGATTCGTTTCACTTCCTGCACCAAGAAGACTGTCAAGTTCTTGTATTTTCAATTTCAATTGGCCAATTCCTTGACTATGGGGAATCCAAGAATCAACTAACGGCTTTGTCAACAATAATGTATCTTGTATTTATCACCATATATCTTTTGCAAATGAAAAAGAAAAAGAGCATGAAATGGACTTGTTCTGGCCAAGGTGTTGTGTTTTTGCCTTCTGTTGTTGCTACAGAATTGAATAGCTAAGCAAGTTGTTGCATCTTCATGTTATAGCTGATTTTGTGTTGCTAAGTTGATTTTGTGTTGATGAATATATGTGAGGTATACAATTTTGTTCGTGTTATAAGCCTTCTTAATACATTTCAAAGTTTTATCTAGACTAAATGGTGTTGCTTTTTGTGTATGAATTTGCTTGGAGCAAGAACTAATATTGACAATGACTCAAAAACACAAATTATATAGAAGTGTTTACTTGACTGTTATTCTTTCGAAAACAAGGAAAACATATCAAGAGTTTTCAAAGGATGCTTGGCCAATTTTACAATCAAAACTTAATTCAAGAGAGTAGACAAGAAATGAATTTGATATAAAAATGAACAAAACTTTATTAGAATGTACACCTTGACCACAAGGCCATATAACAATAGTTTTGTTGAAATATACACTTTGTTAACAAGAAAAAATTATTCCCATCATCATAAATTCATAATACACAATTCCCACAAAAGAAAAAAAGAAGAAGGTCTTGTAAGCTTCAAGATCAAGTTCTTCAACAACCTTAAATGGCATGACCTGCTTATTAAGTTCCAGCTGGTGTGCCTCCCGCTTCTTAACTGTACGTTACAAATGTAATTATAAGTTTATAACTAAGCCACACATCACATGCATAGACATAAGCAAAGTAAACCTTTTAAATTTAAAGAAGCCAACATAACCTCTCTAGCTTTCAATGTTCCAATCTAAAAGCATTGTTTATTTATTTTTAACTTTTACATATATTTAACAAAACTTGGAATTACAACTTCCCCCACCCCTCCATAGGTTTTGCTAGCATAAATATTTCTAGTTCTTAAAGAGATTTGTTGTTCTACTATTGACAGAGAGCCCCTTTTACTTCCACACATGTAGTCAAAATGGAATTTCAACAAGCATGTTGTTCATGTCTATATACAAGAATCTAGGGAAACAAAAATCACAATGTGGCCAACAACTTTATTTTAAGGCAAACAAGAGGAAAAAACCCCACATACCAAAACAACAAAAATTAACAAAACCCCCAATTATTTTTTATCATTAGTGAGCTTAACATTACTTCAAAGTTTCTATCATACATTTTCACAAACATCTTCTGTGCATTTCCAAGATCAACATTAAAATAAAATAAAACATTGAGGTACTGCCAATTGTACATTCTGCCATACCCAAAAAAACGCAACCTAAGAAAAATCACCAGACTTTACATGCATAAAGAAAACCCAATATCAAACTAATCAAAACTAAATAAATAAAAACCATGGGTTTCAGTCTTGTCTTAAAAGCAAACATAAAGAGAAATAAAAAATAGAAGAGAAAATAAATCAAGGAAAAAGAGAGGACCCAATGGTCACGAGCGCCAGTGATGCCGCTGAGAAGCATTGCTAGAGAAGGGGGCAAGTAGAAGCTTGGCCACAGCTGAACCTGAGAGAACGAGAAAACAGAGAGAGAGGAGAAGGTCAGGCCGGCAAGCACCGCTGGTGGTGGTCATGTTGGCCTTAGAGGGTTCCATTTGTAGCCATGATCATGGAGATTCGACGCTGGTGTCCTATGCAATGCTTGGTGGAAGAGAGAAATTTTTTGAAATTTGGTGAATCTGAAAGAGAAAGGGAAGAGAAAGTGGGAGAAAAAAATTAGTGAGACACGGATCGATGACGTGGCAACCCTTTAAAACCATTGGATTAAATCAATGGCTGATATTAGAACTATTGCACCCCGTGCATAAACATTCAAACTTTCCATTCTAAAGTTTTTTATTTTCTGGTAAATAAGTGATTGTTTTTGTCAGAAGTGGGATTTGAGAACCCACGCCGTTTAGTTTAAAGGGCCAGAACTTGAGTCTGGCGCCTTAGACCGCTCTCTCTCTCTCTCTCTCTCTCTCATGCCTCTAGGACTTCTTTTCTCTTTCTTTATTCTATCATTCATGCCTAGAAGCTACTCTGTCACGCAGACTCCTCTATCCACCATTCCCAGAGCCAACCTACCCTGCCCCCATTTACCACTGTCCAGTCTCCCCTCTTTCCCTTTCGTCTTCTTTTCACTCTCACATTCTCACTCCCCAGGATTCTCTCTTTCCCCAATGGCCTGCTGATCACGTTGTCCTTCACTCCTTCTCCCCCAAAATCAAAGCCCTAGTCTACTTGCACAGCCCAACTACACCCTTGATCACTGAGATTTTGATACTAATTGGTTTGCCAGTTTTGGTATTCGCAATTCAAATTTTGAGAAATGAGCCTTCAAGGAAGGAAGATCGGGGGGAGTACAAGGAAGGCGATTACATTCCTCTCTTCTCTGTGAAATCTCATATTTTCAACGTTTGCTTATGATCTTCTATTTGAACTCGAGCTTGGAATTTTTTTTTTTTTTTTTTTAATTCTTTTGATTTGGTTCTGACTTTCACTTTGGCTGCTGAGAATTTCTCCTTTTCTTTTTTATCTATTGAATTTGTGCTAAGAATTTGAAAAATTAAAGAAATGAAGTTTTGGGTCTCAATATCTTGATTTTGTTTAAGAAACTGTTTGCTAAGTAAATCATTTATCCATTGTTAGTCATAGAAATATATATATATATATATATATATATATATTCAGTGAGGCATATTCATATTTTGATTTTGAGCTTCAAAGAGAAAACTTTATAGATTGTTTTTTTTCCACTTGCTGTGAGGCAAATTCTTACTTTAATTGCCCTTCACCCCACGTCTGGCATTACATATGGAGCTCGCTTCGTCCTTCTCAGTCTTTGCACCATCTTCATCATCCTCCTCCAACGACGTTACTGCACCTAAGGTTAGTGTTTTATGTTTCTGTTAAATTCAAAAATGGTATGTTTACAGAAATTTGTTCTTGGTTGCTATTCATTGTTGCTTGTTGCTCTTGATGTTGGACACGTTTTTCCTCCATGCCCTTCTAACTTTTCATATATGTATAATTTCTGAAATGGGCTTCCTGAAGCTAACAAAGGTCTAAACTGGTTACCTGCTTCCCTGCAATTAATTTTTAATTGGGATTCTAGATTTGGTTTTTTTTCCCTTGCTGTGTGTAACTTGTCTGCAAAAGAATGTCTTCAAAATATACTTGTAATAACTGCTTTGAGTTAATCTTCACTTTGTGTTGCTCTGGATGCATCACTTTCTTTTATACATAACTCTACAACTTGTTTGGTACAGTTTTCTGTTCAAATGACCAAATATTTAGGGCTCAAGTGTGTATGTCCTATTAGATGGCAGACCCATCCGCTGCTGAGGGTTTGAAGTTATCATGGACTGCACCATTAGAAAAGCAGTTTATTGATTTTTTGTTGGAAGAAAAAGCTAAAGGGAACATTCCTAATGGGAAAATGAAGAAAAAACGTTGGCCATTTGTCACAGATGTGTTTATCCAACGAACCGGAAAACACTGTCGCCAGGAGCAAATAACTGAAAAATTTAAACGGCTTAAACAGAAATACCGTGCGTTTTCCCTACTAATTGGTAGATTCGGAATGGAATGTGATCTTGTTACCAACACCGTCACAGGTAGTGAAGCGGCGTGGTCAGAAGCAGTGGCGGTGAGTGTTATACATTTAATTTATTTTCATGCCATTCATTATTTAAATTCTTCATGTAAACAATCCCATATATACCTGTGTCTCTAATCCCATGTATATCACATCTTGTCTGTTTCTAGTTGAACCCTAGGTGCAAGGGCTTTTATAAAAAGGGGCTGGACCACTATGAGTTGCTAAGACAGCTCTTCCACACGGGCATGGCAACCGGATTTTTACAAACATCCTCTGTGCAGGGAGTACATGTCAGTGTTGAACCTTATAGTTCAGATGATGTGGTCAAGCTTCCCCCCCCAGATATGGGGCAATGCAGCAACCCAAAAGGGAAGCAGCCAGCTCACCCCGACACCTCAACCGGGAAGAAGAGGAAAGCTGGGTCCTTTGATAGAGCCACTAATGCTATCGTGGAGACGGAGATGTCAAGAATATCGCGTGATAAGGACAGCGAAAGTCGAAAAACCATAGATTCTGCACAAGTTCTTGATCCCTTATCAATGGTAATGGCCACGGAAATTGTGAACTCTATGGCTGACTCTCTTGGTGATGAAACCATGTTCGAGGTCCTCGAAAAATTAGAAAAGCCCGAATGCAGGCAAGCTTTCATCAAATTGAAACCGGAAAGACGACGGGGCTGGATTGAGCAATTGACTAGTTTACCCTAGGGGAGTTGGTGAAGGAATGAGTAGGTGGGTTCATTGTTTTTCATTGTTAATAAGGAGCCCCCATGTTTTTCCTTGTTTTCTCAGAATTATAATCAATGAATTGTAAAAATTCTAAACAAGGATATAACTAAAGCTTGGAATCCTAGTTGTGCTTCTATCTAGACTAGAAACACAGTGCAAAAAGGGTTTTTTGCAAGTTGCAACCCCATAGAGCACAACTTTCATGATAGTTACATATCATAATGTTTAGAAATAGTAAGCAATATTTGAATCTCTTCTTGCTATATTCGTGCTGGCATTTGTGTAATTGTCTATTTTGCTATTTGGATATATGTTTCACTTGTCTGAACCACTATGACACTATTAAGGTCAGTCAGTCTTTTTGTTTCGACTTTGTAGATTTCTTTTGCCTTGTCAGATGTTCTGCTAATAATTCATGCATATGTGGCATAGTTTTACTTTTATATATAAGTTTCTTAATGCATTTTATCTACATTTAAAGCATAACAATTACTATACTTTTTGTGTCATGTTCCGTAATATTTAATTTTATTGTGGATGATATTGGGAGATGGCATTGTAAAGAGGTGTTTGCTGTGTCTTATTTTACTTCTTTTAATGTGTTCTGTTGCTTTACATTTCCAATTCATGGTGGCACTGTTGTAGGTGCTTTGTTTTTTATTTTGGAAATTGTGATTAATCAGAAAAAGGAATTCTCCTGTTGTTTAAGTCATCGTGAATAGTCCTTTTTTGTTCAAAATTTCCAATTACCCAACACCAGTTTAAACTATGTTTTTCTGGGTTCAGTCAATTTCTTATGACTATTCTTATTTTAGATATTTGCATTTTTTTCTCAACGATATCTTTAACCATATTGAAATAGCTTTGCTATTTGCCTTCATATGGCCATTTTCTTGGATATTGATATGTTATAATGGTTGTTGATTCCCCAATTAAATGTCGATGCTGAGTAACTTACTGGATAATGTTTAGAAATATTAAGCAATATTTGAATCTCTTCTTGTTGTATTCGTTCTGGTATTTGTGTAATTGTCTATTTTGCTACTTGGATATATGTTTCACTTGTCTGAAAGTTAGACTATGAAGAACTTGCCAGGGTTAACATTGTCTGCATATTATTTAGTCATTATTAAGTGATTGTTCTTCTTTGACTAATTAATTGTTGTGTGAGTGCTTTCTAATGCTTTTGAATCTCTTTGCTCCTGCAGGAGCTTGAGAGGAAGAGAAAGGAGAGAGCTCAGGTTGTATATGAGAGGAAGAAGCAGTTGACAAAATTGAGGGTTAAAGCTGAGAAGACTGCTGAGGAGAAGCTTGACCCCCAGCTTGAAGTTATTGCACCTATCAAGTACTAAGCATTGAAATGCGGTTATTTATATTGAAAAAACCTTGGGACAGCTGAGTTGCAGTTAAATTTCTTTAGCATTTTGTTACAATGTTTCTGTCGGTTTGTGCAGGGTACATCTGCCTTGCTGCAATTTTTCAAGTAGAAGATGTCATGTTATAAATTGTTATCTGGGTTTTCAAATTAGCTATGTTTGTGTCATTAATTGTCTCGTACTCCATTATACATTTTTTACTTAATTTGTGATGTCATTTGTATTTTTTTGTTTGTGGATTGGATGATAATATTTTCATGTTATTTCTAGAATGTTTACTTTTTTGGGTATGTTTGTGTATTTTTCTGTACATGTTACATGTGTTCACCTCCACTGTTGTTCTGCCTCCAAGTTCCCACTATTTGTCATTCATTGGACCAATGATTTCCCTAACTAATTCTGGGATTAGTAGAACCTACAGCTAGATATTAGTAAGAGAATACAGGTTCAGATGCTTGGGGTATGCTATATCAGATTGCCTGGTCTTTGGAAATGCTAAATCAGATGGCTGAATTTTGTGTCTTATGATCTCCTTGTGAACTCATTTCTAGAAGAATTACCGTTTCATACTTTCATAAATATGGAAATACACACAGATGACCTCAATCAGCAGAACGAATAAAACTTTGATTGCCAATCCTCAGCTGCTTGACATTCTTTTAGTAAGCATATGAAACGTTTTTCAACCCCCCAAGAAAAGGGTGTCAAAGAATTTTAAAAATAATGTCACGTTCTTACAAAATTGCAGATTAGCTTGTTTATTCAGTTAGATAATTTAATGAACGTATTTTACATGACGTCTACCAAGCTCACTGTAGTTGGCATCTGCCATACTTGGTTAAGAATTTTGTATGAAAATTTAAATTCATTAATGAAATTACTTTTTCGTCTGCTGTTAACAGTTAATAACAATTTTTCTTTTTTTTTTGAGAAGAAACATCTCGTAACAACTTGTTACTCAAGATTTGTTGTGAAAATACTGTAGGTATAACATTTCACATTTTATCTAAATGACTTATTGGCTATACACTCTTGTGCATAGTTACAGCTTTCAAGGTTAGATAATCAAATCTAACTGGGAAAATTTAAGCTGCAACCTAATGAATTGTACCTTAATTTAAAAAAAAAAAAAAAATCCCTTTTATCTTTTTTCACCAATGGTGTCAATATCTTTTTTTTCCACTTCAAATCACCCGTGTGTGTTTTTGTATGTTTTTCTTCTTGGGTTCGCTTAAAAGCAGGTAATAATGGAAGAAAAAAAGGAATTAAAACTGAATTTAAGCTTGACATAAGCTAAAATAAGAATAAATCAAGCTTGGGGGTTGGATTGAATAATATTTTTATGTAGTTTTAATATCCATATAATTTGGATATTGGATAATGTGTCTTCTTGAGAGAAGTTACCTTTGAATAAATAAAAAGCAATAATCCAAGAAGATTGAGTAAAATTATAAATAGAAACTACAATGGGAATTGCGTTTTGCTTTTATGATAAAGTAGTTAATGTTTACTAAGTTAATGACCACTACCACCTTTTGTTTGTTTAGTTGCTTGTATTGTGCTAAGGAACAATTATGTTATTATATTTGAATATGTATGTTAATGACCGTACTATTTGGTGATTTGTTATGTTTATTACCTTCTCTTGTTACAAACAGTCTGTGTTGCTGACTTATTATTGTATAAAAAAACTTGTGACTTATCTTTTAATGCACTATTTTTGCCCAATTTCTATTTTCGGCACAATATCTATTTTCTGCACAAAGTTACAAACTTGCAATCTGTTCCTTTTCTCTTTACTTTATCAATTTTATCCTAGAAAGCAAAACAATGGACTAATTGAGTTATATTTTTAATCTATATTGAAACAGGGTCACTAGCATTGCCTCCTCTGCGGAGCACAACAAATACCTCAGTAGTTACAAATCATTCTGCTTCTGGTAACTAGGCAGAGTAGTCTTTTACTCTTACTCACCACTATTTTTAGTTAAATTTACATGTCCCTTAATGCATAGATATATTTGGATCACCAATTTCCCATTTCTTGGAATGATTTACTCTTTTTTAAATCTTAGCAACTCGTGCAAATATTAATTAGAAATTAGATTTTAGGGTATATTTTATATGCTTCATTTGCTGTGAGATAGTGTCAACTTATCAGAGAATCAAGTGAAATTCTTGTTTTCACAAAAAGAGTTAAACTTTAGGGGCAGAGGCCATAGTGGTTGTAAGGACACGATTTGTAACGACTCAAAACGATACTAGGTTCGCACGTAAAAAGGCCCAAACAATATGATTTGTAGAGCGTGGGTGTAAAGAACTAGGTTAACTTTTGTACAATAAACAGATTCACTCTCACGTATATTGAAGACCTAGAGTTGGCTCAACGATCGTTTTCTTTCGTAATCGATACAGTTCTTTTTCTCTCTTTTTGTTCTTCTTCTTTTGTCTGTATTTTTCTTTTTCTTCTTTTCTGTTCCGATCCCCCTCTTGCATGTTCTTCTTTCAGTTTTTATACCACCCTTTGTGTTCCATCCTCACCACACACGTGTAGGTTGGGTTCGGAGGATTTCTTTCTGTCCCATCTCGCACCTCCTGGAACTTCCTATGGGCAGCTGTAAGGCTGTCTCCTTACTATTCAGGTATCACCTCCACATTAATGCGGCCAGAGAGTTGGTTGAGAAGTCATTAATGCGGAGGCAGCTGTAGTTTTAGATATTTGTTTGCCTTATCTCTTTTACCCTTGGTCCGTTGTCCTATCTTTAGTGATGACATAATTCTGAGGTCCGTTTGCAACAAGACCGCGTCCTGATCTTCCTTGAACGCATACTGCCAAGGAGTATGGCGTCTTCGGACGGAAACAGAACTCTACCTTTGTGATATTGATTACCACCCCCCTTCGGCAATTGCCTGGTGACCTGACGTGGCCTCCTCGGACGGATATGCATCCTCAGATGGGCCGCAGGCCCAACGATCCTGACCTTAAGGGGTCTGTTGATTGACAGGCCCCCACAGTGGTTATTTGACTTATCTTTTTACTTAAAATTGCATAGCTCTCAATAATTATTATATATAATATATATATTAGTTAATAAACCAATTTATTTAGCAAACTATCTTGGAAATTACATTTCCTTTAATGCAATTATAGTTAATAAACCAATTATAGTATCACCAATTTTCCATTGGATTGAATGATTTAATCCATCTCAGTTATTTATTTATTTATTTATTTTATTATTATTATTTTTTTATTATTAGAGTATATTATGAATGCTTAAATTGTTCTGAGATAATGTCAACTCATTAGAGAATAAAGTTTTTCATTTTAAAAAAACTTGATAGTTGGGTGAATTGTAAGGGGGCATAGGCCATAGGGGCCATTTGTCTTATCCTTTTAGTTAAAATTATTAACATCATGCCCATGATACCCAATGTAAATAATAAACTGATCAATTATCACACTTTGTAACCATGTCAATAAATACTTATCTTAAATCCCAATTGTAAGCAACTCAGTTCACTGTTATTTTGCCATATTGTCATGCATCTGTTGAAACCATAATTTTTTCTATTTGTGTTAAGGGATTTGGATTGATTGCTGTTATTAGTTATTATGTAGCCAAAGCTGGCAGCTTTTTTTAAGCTTTTGTGGATAAAAGTAGCCGCGTTATATACACATCACCAATACATTGCAGGATTCATCATGACAGGAGCTTTCTGCCTTCATCAAGTCAATAGGAAATAGGGGGAAAATTGATCAATTTTTTTTTTTTTTTTTCTAAAGAATTTTCCATTTGTTTCTTGGACCTCTATATATGCTACCTACAAAATTTCGTGCAAAAACGACGACATTGCATTTTGGTCAAAATTATAGACCAATGGGACCTTGGGGAATTTTCATACAAAATTTACCCGAGTTTTTTTTTTTTTTTTTAATTTCTATTTTTTCTAAAGAATATTCCATTTGTTTCTTGGACCTCTATATATGCTATCAACAAGTTTTCATGCAAACACGCCAATATTGGATTCAGGTCAAAATTCTTGACCAGTCTGACCCAAGGGCATTTTTATACAAAATTGATACTTTATGGGGTGAGCTCGAGTCTTGAACTCATGGGATGGGCAACCATCCATTTTAAACTGTATTAAAAAAACGTTTATAATGCATAGTTGTGTACGAATATTTTAGACTCTAAATATGGTGGATGGATATCCTAAATTATTCTCAAATTAGAGCTAATGGTTTAATTTGGAATTGTATCTCACACTTTTACCTCCAAGATGCAAATTCCATAAAATTGTATATTTCATTTTAAATGAGTAGACAAACATCATCACCACACGTGCCTTTACATTTAACTTTTAGCTTATTTTACTAATATATAATTTTTTAAAACCTTACTACTTTTTAAAAGTACAAATAAATTTTAAACAGTTTTCAGTTAAAAAAAAAACAACAACAGAAAGTCAAATAAGTTGAGACTCTTTCTTTCTATCTCTCTCTCCAAAAAAAAAAAAAACTAATATTCATTTGAAAATTGTTTATTTTCAATAGTTTATTTGCATTATATAAACCAAAAAGTTAAAAGTAATGTGAGACTCGCAAACACTTGATAATTTAAAAAATAAATAGTAAAACTTATAATTGGTTGCCAAATGCACACTAAAGTGAAATGCACTTATAAGTTAGTTTATTACATTTTTTTTTTCCTTACTATTTACAAATCTCAAAAAAAAAAAAAAAAAGAATACAAAAAAACAAAAGCCCAGAGGGCCCAAAATGAAAGGGGTATCAGAAGACAACCACCACAAGAAGCAACCCAATCCACAGAATTCTAGAAAACACCACAAGCACCACAGAATTCTAGAAAGGGGTATTTGTTGCATGGGTCTAACCGTCCAGGTCTTAATTCATTTGTGACTAAAGTTGGTAACAAGTCCAACTATTTTTGCCTTTCCCAGCAAATTCCATCAAATAATCTTGATGTCAAATCATTCAGATTTTTTTTTATTACTGTGGATCCAGACGAGCTGAGAAGACGGAACTCAAAAGGGTATCCTACACTTTACGAGACCAAATATTATTATTGCCTTAAAGGATACCAAGGAAATCCTTATCTTCCCACGGGATGTCAAGGTCAGCTACTGCAATTACCAACAAGCTTTCATTTTCTCGCATTTTTTTTTTATTCGTCTAGTTTTCACTACTTTTATTTATTTATGTGTAATTATATGAATGAAAACCATATAATTTGGGGGAAATTTTTCTTCATTTCATGCTCCTTTGAAAAGTACTTAGCAAATATATTTGTCAAACTCAATTTAGATTTTCTATTATATTTAATGTACGTACTTTGATTACTAAAAATGAAATAATATCATGAAAATGTATATGATATATTTTGTTAAATTTATAAAATATATTTACACAAAATAAAACTCATTGAACAATATAGAGACGGGAAGTTAATATATATTATATTAGATCTAACCTCATAGCTTGAAAATTTGGACGACCCTTTTTTCCCCTTCTATTTGTTATATAACCCTTGGAATGTTGCTACATGATATACTTCATTATTTGTTAATTATATTTTTGAAAATTTTTGCGTGGTGTTTTAATTTTCCCAGTATTGCATTTGCTCTTCTTTGACTTTTCCCTAAAAAATTCTCAAAAAAAAAAAAAAAAAAATTTTTCCCTAAAAAAAAACCCACTTTCAAATTTATCCCAAAAATACCTACTTTCAAATATTTAACAAAACTTTCAGATAACTATGGCTGGTCACCAAAAAAAAAAAAAAAAAAAAAATCTAGAATTTTGATGTGTATTATGCGTTTAACTCCAGCATTACTCCACGTTTTCACTTTTCTTTCTTCAGTTTAGTTTTTTTTTTTTTTTTTTTTTTCAAGAGATACAGATAGACTTGGTGGAATTTCTTGACCCCACAAGAGAGCTAATTAGTTTTTACTTCTATCATTACTTTTGAGAAAATTTATTAGGGAAAGAGAGAAACTGACGTTAAGAGAGAGAGAGAGAGAGAGAGAGAGAGAGAGAGAGAGAGAGAGATTGATTGAGACTTTTCAAAGAAGGTTCGGTCTTTCCAAAAAAGCCTAAAAATTTAGGCTGCAGAAGATGATTGAGGCTTTTCAAAGAAGGTTCAGTCTTTCCAAAAAAGCCTAAAAGTTTAGGCTGCAGAAGATAGACATTGAGTGACAAGCACAAGTGAGAATCTCAGTCTAACTAAATTTTTTTTTTTTTTTTTTTTTTTTTTTTTAATAATATAAGTGAATTATAAAGTTTAACATAAAACCAAAAAGAGTAAACATTAGGTCCGGAGCTGGTTCTTTTATGCCACCAATAATAATGCGCCACATCATCCAATAACTTTAAACTTAATAAACCTTATTACACACGATTATAACCCACAAAATATCCCAAACTCAAGTGTATTCTTCTCTGATCCCTCTCATCTCCGTTGCTCTCTCCCTCTCATCAAAACCCAGCGTCGATCTGCCATCACCCACACCACCTCCGATCTGCCATCACCCAACGATGATGCTCCAACAACTGAGTCCAGAAAATCGGGAAGCACGGCGGTGGAGTGCGAGAGCGTGGGGTGAGCGTGTTTTTCCAGAAAAGCTCTCATCTTTACTCTGAAGGGCTGCTGGGTATGTTCAATTAAAATTAAAAACAAAAACAAAAACAAAAAAAAAAATCTGTAAAATTAGAACAAGCAAATACCAAATGGAAGTAGAGAGTCAAAAAAATTCCCCTCCCTTTTCACATTGTATCTAAAAATTTCTCTCATTACAAATATATCTGATGCATTAATCTTTAGCTTCAAGCTTCTTGGTCAAATTGGTTTTGCTTTTTGAGCCAATAGAATCTACGAAACTTCTTGAATCGAGAGAAAGAGAGTGAGAGAGAAGGAATCACTAGAATTTCACACCATGGAAGGTAATTTTTTTTGTTTGATTTTTCAATCTCAAATTCATATTGGTGCATTGGGTTTTCGTTTTTTGATTGATTTGTGTCGATTGGTTGCAAAAAATTTCTTCTTTGCTAAAATTTGTTTGATTTGCTAGTGATGAAGCACGAGCTCGTCAGTAAGAGTGGGCAGATGGAATCCCTTATTGTGTGCGAGGGTGTGCTTGATGAGGGTCACCGGTGTGGTGCCTGCCACAACGTCTCCGATGTCAAAGTTAGAATAATGACCAAACAAGATAAAGAATCAGAATGTTCTCTCAAAGTGTCAGTGTATATGTGTGTACCTTTTGTTGACTGTGTGAGGGCTTTATACCTGCGGCCTTAGGGGCTAGCCGTTGTGGTTGTTAATGCATTCTCAAGTAACGCCTCTGGTCCAATAATGGGACTTTTAAGAGGTTCCCAACGGTCTGCCTGGTTGATTTGGTAACTGTCTAGGTCATTGATTGACTGCATTGAATGACTCCTCTACCCTCGTCAGTGATGACTGCTTTCTTCGTTGTTCAGGATGACTTTGTCAGGGATGCTTTCTTCGTCATTAATGTCAGCTTCTTCTGTGGGATTTAATCTCGTCATTCCCATCAGCTAGGTTTTTTGTTGGTTGGGTTGTTGGGCGTTTTTGTTGCTAGATGCACAGAATGATTATGGGGGTTTTGTTGATTGTGTTTGCTGGCTCAATCTGGATTATATATTGTCAAAAAAAGAAGGAAACATGCAATATGTGCTTAGCCTTCCATTTCTCACAAATGATATGTAGGGATCTGGAATATAAAGCTTAAATGCTTTGGTCTAAGAAACTCTGGTAGATCGACGCTGGGTTTTGATGAGAGGGAGAGAGCAACAGAGATGAGAGGGATCAGAGAGAAAAATATGCTTGAGTCTTGGGATATTTTGTGGGTTATAATCGTGTGTAATAAGGTGTATTAAGTTTAAAGTTATTGGCTGACGTGGCACATTATTATTGGTGGAACACATATCAGTAAAATCAAATTAAAAATCGGTGTGAAAACCCAACAAGTAAATTTATTATTTATGCGACAAGCTTTTTGTACTGATGAGCATGTGAGCAGTTTTTTTATTAGTAATCGGTGAGAAAATCATTTTCTCCAAGAAAAAGATTTGGCGGTTGACATTTAAGACTAACCCAGGGCCCCAGAGGGCTATCTACCATTCAGTCAAACTTTTTTCTTTTTGAAAGTTGTTGCAGTGCCTTAAATCATGCTTCATACATTCATTTCAATTAATGGTAATTTCAATTAATGGGACAATACACTTCAATCAAAACAAAGTGGTGAAGCAAAGTGACAAGACATAAAGAAAGCAAAATGTGTTAAGGTGAAAAAAAGAAAAAAAGAAAAAAACAACTTTAAGGACAGATATATATGGGCCACATAATTAACTGGGTAAGATAAACATTCAAACTTTGAATTCTAAAGTTTTTTATTTTTTGGTAAATAAGATTGTTTTTGTCAGAAGTGGGATTTGAGAACCCACGCCCTCGTTAGAGGACCAGAACTTGAGTCTGGAGCCTTAGACCTAAATAAAAATTGATTAGGTTAACATTTTTAAAAAAATTACAAAATAATTTGACATAACGAAAAATTAACATTTAGATAAAAGGATTTTATTAATGTGTGTCCTAAGGGCACACAATAGTAAACCAATTTTGGAAAAGTTTTATCAGAAATTGAAAAAGTTTTGACAACTTTTTCAATTCTCAATTCTCTTTTTAAGCATAGAGTGATGGTACTGAATTGACGTTTGAAATCAAAACTCTAAGCTTAGAGTCCATAGACTCTATGATGTGACTACTTAGTTCTCAGTAAAGCTGCTTCTTGATTGATGAATCTGCTATGGTAAGATTCTTAGGTGATTTTTTTTTAGGTTGCTTTATTAAATGGATTTTACTAACGTGTGCAAAATTTTGGAAAGGGTCCGGTTAATGTATGCTCTAATAAATTCATTTTTGGATAAGTTTTATTGGAAACTGAAAAAGTTGTCAAAACTTTTTCAATTTCTGATAAAACTTTTCTAAAATTGGTTTACTATTGTGTGTCCTTAGGGCACACACTAAACAATTTATGAAAATTTATAAGAAAGCTGGGAAGCAGTTGTTAAGAGATCTGAAGTAAGATTTGAATCAGAAAGACTTCATTTATGAGAATAGGCCGTTGGTGGATAGAGGAGTAAATATGAATCTAAAGAATTTATGAAAATTTATGAGAAAGTTGGGAAGCATTTGTTAAGAGATTTGAAGTAGGATTTGAATCAAAAAATTTATGAATCTAAAGAATATGAGGTAGAGTCCAAATGAATCTGTTGTGAATGAGGGAGAGAGAGTAGTTTGAAGAGGACTCTGTGTGACAGAGAAGCTTTAGGCATGAATGATAGAAGGGTCCGGTTAATGTGTGTCTTAAAGGTACATATTAAGTTTTCTATTTTTGGAAATATTTTTTTGGGAATTGAAAAAACTGTCATTACTTTTTCAATTTTCAAGAAAATTTTTCCAAAAATGGAAATTAAATTCTTAGAGCACACATTAGTAAAATCCACCTTCAAATTGAAACTTTAAATTTCAAACCAAAACAAGAAACAAACAAACAAAAAAAAATCTACAGCATACTTCATCTTATTTAATTAAAAAAAATTACTATTTCCAAACAATCCACTCATATATGATGGTGCCAAACTGCTCTCTCATATTATAAAATCTCAGTGCTCACAGTGCTGTCTCATATTATAAAATCTCACTCTCCGTTCTCTCTAGTCTCATTCTCAGTCTCAACTCTCTAGTCTCAATCTCAACTCTCAAGTCTCTCTAGTCTCAATCCCAGTCTCTTTTCTCTCTGCTCTCAATCTCAAGTTTCTAGTCTCAACTCTCAACCCCTCACTCCATACCCTCCACCTCCACGGATACAGCCCTCTCGTCTTCTTACAACAAAAACCAGTGAAATAGATGTCAGAACCATCATCCAATGCTGACGATGCGAAGTTATGGCCCGATGCAACAGAGAAAAAGTTCATTCTTTTTTTGTTAAAGGAAGCTGTTGATGGGAACGCTTCTTACAAATGGGCAACTGTCACAAAAAAGTTTAATGACATATCCGAAAAAAGCTATAGCCTCCAGCAAATAAGTGGAAAATATAGTCGGCTTAAAAAGAGATACGTTGCGTTTACCTATCTAATGGGTTGTGATGATATGAAATACGATTACCGTACCAACACCTTCGAAGGAACTGCAGACGCATGGGCAAAAGCAAAGGGGGGCGAGTGTTATACATTTATTTAATTTTCACACAGTTCATTCTTTAAATTCTTCCTGTAAACAATCCCATATATAACGGTGTCTCTAATCTCATGTATATCACATCTTTTCTGTTTTTAGGTATACAGTAGGTGCATTGACTTCAAAAATAAGGGACTGGACCACTACCCGTTGCTAGGGCAGCTCTTCCAAGCAGTTGCACAAACATCCTCTGCCCGACGGGTCCGTGCAGCTGATGTGGACTCCTCTGCCCGACAGGTCAATGCAGCCGATGTGGACGAGCAAGGCAGCGACCCCAAAGGGAAGCAGCCAGCTCGCTCCGACACTCACCCCTCCTCTGGGACGAAGAGGAAGGCAGTGTACCAAAAAACTGTAGAATCTGATGATCGCTTCTCATTGGAAAGGGCCACGAATGTTTTGGCCAGTCTTGATTTTGATAATGAAACCATGTTCATGGGCCTTACCAAACTAGAAAATGACGCAAAGAGGCAAATTTTCTTGGCCTTGGATCCGGACAAACGACAGGACTATATCAATTATCTGCGTCGTTCTCAATAGGGGAGTTGGATGTATTGTTTTACTAATTTCTTCTCAATGTAATTATTGAAATAAATTTGTAGCATTTTCACAATGATCAAACATCAACCAATAGGAGGGAGGTGAGTGAACTTTATCGCATTCCATGCTTTTAATATCATCGTTATTGCTTAGCTAAGAGTTGGGCATATATTATGGAAGTAATAAGATATATCTGACCTATATAACCAGCACAATAGTTCAGCAAAAAATATATGTATCACCAGCACAATATTGTGAAAGTTAAAACAGACTTTAATAATAATAATAATAATAAAATTAGAACGTACTACATCCAACAAACAGACTTGTTCTAATAACAATTCATTCAAAACTTTTACATAAACGAATTAACAAATAGCCTTTGGTGCATATGCTAAGGAACTTTCACATGCATTATCATATGCTAAAAAACAAACCAGAATTTGGTCTTGTATCATGTTGATGTGCTCTACATCCATTTCAATGAAGCAAATACAGCCTGAATGAACTTACTTGCTATGATTCTCGGACTTTATAAATGTGGGCCCCTAATTTTGGTTTTAAAAACAAAAAAATTGTAATTATATATAGCTACCAAACAGGCCTAAATGCTCTAATTTGAATTTTTATTTATTAATATTTACTAATTAAATATACTTTATATAAAAAAAAATTTCAAACTTCCTCTCAAAGTATTAAATATATTTTATACCTTTTTTGTTAACTCTTATATTACCATGTAAATTTCTGATAGCATACATATTTTTATTTTATATTATCAGTATAAACTTGTGGGGTCCAATAAATTGTGGCCCTGACCCATTTTTTTATATTGGGGCCCAAGGCCCTAGTCGAGGAAGTGGGTAGCCGAGGATAGGTAATAAAAGTCCAAGTAATCGTGAGACACAGTCGAGGATGATTCTGTCCTCAGCATATTCGAGGTCCCCCTGGAAGGAGGGGCAAAAGCGATCTAGGAACAGTTTGGGAGAAAAATCTAAAAATATCTAGGTCAATAGAGAAGGGTACGTTGGAAAGTATAACGACCAGGGAAAACTACCCTTACTACCATTCAATACTCTGCACCTGACAGAGCCATACTCCCCAGATTTTACAACCACCCCCAACCACTCTGGATATGGGCTGATGGGACAAGTATCAGTCTTGGAAAAGTCGATCCTACACGTGGACGAAGGATAAGGAACACAGGCTAGTATAAAAGGAAAAGTAAACAATCCATAGTAGGGGCTGGGAAAAATGGCCAAAAACCAGAGTCTCACAGCCCGCCTCCAGGAGAAAGATTCCTAGGCGAACACGGTTTAATTATGTATGAGCACCACGAAAAACCCACTGTCTTGTAACCAAGGCCTAACCTTTCAAACCCACTCTCTATAAATGATATTGTTTGGACATTTTTACGTGCGAACCCAGTATCGTTTTGGGTCTTTACAAATCGTGTCCTTACAATTGGCGCCGTCTGTGGGGAAGGCTTGTGTGTTGGCACAGGTGGTAGGTCGAGACAATCCCCTTGTCATTTCTAAGCAGCCGGTTGTATTGTTTTAGCGTAAAGTTTCACTAGGGGCTATGTTGCTTTATTAGGGGCTGCGCTTCGTAGCGTCAGCAGCATGGATGGTTCTAGGGGCTTGGCCGAGGAGCTAATTCCCCGTAAACCAAGGTCCCGTGCCATAACCGAGAGGTTAATCCCCCCAAAGACTTATCAAAATCGAGTTTTGGACAGAACCAAGGTATTGCATGGTCCTCGGACTCAAACCTATGGGGAAACCAACTACTTATCAAAATCGAGTTTTGGACAGAACCAAGGTATTGCATGGTCCTCGGACTCAAACCTATGGGGAAACCAACTACTTATCAAAATCAAGTTTTGGACAGAACCAAGGTATTGCATAGTCCTCGGACTCAGCGACTCCCAGGGGCTGTTCATTTTTGGGTTACATATCCTCGGATGATTACTTTTTACATAGCACCGAGCATTCAGCCATTACCTCATTTAGTTTGGGGCATACAACCCTTTTTCAGGTCGGTCTTATTATGCAAGATAGCTTCAATAAGCTCATATTAACATATTCTTCTTTTTGCTTAGTAGGGGTTTCTGCCCTAAGTATCATTTGTTCAGATCAGCATTATTATGTTAGATAGTTTTAACAAGTGCAAAGTAAGGTCTTTTTGTTAACAAGGATTTCGGCCCTAAGCACCGTTTAGAATACCAGAATAAAAAAAAAGTCATGTGGTAATACGTCTATTCACGGGGTAATCATTTCAGAAAGAAGAGTTAGAATATACAAAATAAAGCAGTATTGACTTTTATTAATATAAAAAAGTATTACAGCGTACAATGAAGGGCTTAAACAAGCCTATACGGAAAACGAATTGCAAAAACAAAAAAAAAAAACAAACAACAACAAATAGACAAACGACCAGAAATCTTTTTAAACTCTGCTCCGAAATCTCTCCAAATTCTGCCCCAGTAGCACTCATATTGAGAGGAGGACCTTCTTTGATGAATAAGGAGAAGGAGGAGAAGAAGAGGAAGAAGTAAAAGCATAAGGATGGATCTGGTGATGAGAAAGAAGAAGAAGGGGAGGAAAAAGGAGACACCAGTGATGGAAGAGAGGAGGAAGCTGGGACACTTAGTCCCTGCCTCAACCCTGACTCCTAACACGTTGGTGACATATTAGCTATGCTCGTAAGGGAGCGGCTGGTACTGATAATGGGTGACCCCAGCTTAGTCGCGCCAAAAGTTTGATGCGCGAGCCCCTGCTTCGGATTTTGACTAAAAGGGGGGTAAGAAGTATCTTGAGTCTCTGCCATCCCTGTCCTGATCGAGCCATTTTGAATTTCATAAAAACATGGTATTTCTGGGAAGGGTATAGTTTCTTCATTACTTACTCCTATCTCAAACATATCACAATTTAAGGTGTAACTAGCGGATAAAGTAAACTCTGGAGGAGGCTAAAGGTTTCAGATTTCAGAAGAATTAAAAGGGTCTCTATACAAGAGAAATAACCTCTTGCCTTTTTCCTTATATGAAGGGCAAAACGGGAGGTATTTAATCTGTCTAGATTTCCAAGAAAATCTGTAAACGAGAATATACTCGTTCCACTTCCCCACATCATCAATAACCGTCGAATTTAAATGGTCTAAAAAAGGGAAGTCATTAAAGGCACGTTTCGTATAATGAAACGAAGGGAACGCATCATGAATGAATTCAGAGGAATGTCTCATAGTCTAAAGTACGAAGCGTTTCTGGGATAGATGAAGGGACACCAACATTAATGGAGGGCAGGGCTGAACGAGCCGTAATAAAGGCTTGGCATTACCAAAACCCTCCTCTCCAACCAAGAGGTCGGACAGCAGGATTTTGAGGGGCTATTGTGGGGTCTAATAAATTGTGGCCCTGGCCCATTTTTTTTACATTGGGGCCCAAGGCCCTAACCGAGGAAGTGGGTAGCTGAGGATAGGTAATAAAAGTCCAAGTAATCGTGAGACACAGCCGAGGATGATTCTGTCCTCGGCATATCCGAGGTCCCCCTGGAAGGAGGGGCAAAAGCGGTCTAAGAACAGTTTGGGAGAAAAATCTAAAAATATCTAGGTCAATAGAGAAGGGTACGCTGGAAAGTATAACGACCAGGGAAAGCTGCCTTTACTACCATTTAATACTCTGCACCTGACAGAGCCATATTCTCCAGCTTTTACAACCACCCCCAACCACTCTGGATATGAGCTGATGGGACAAGTATCAGTCTTGGAAAAGTTGATCCTACACGTGGACGAAGGATAAGAAATACAAGCTAATATAAAAGGAAAAGTAAGCAATCCATAGCAGGGGCTGGGAAAAATGGCCAAAAACCAGAGCCTCCCAGCCCGCCTCCAGGAGAAAGATTCCTAGGCGAACACGGTTTAATTATGTATGAGCACCACGAAAAACCCACTGTCTTGAAACCAAGGCCTAGCCTTTCAAACCCACGCTCTATAAATGATATTGTTTGTGCTTTTTTAAGTGCAAACCTAGTATAGTTTTGGGTCGTTACAAATCATGTCCTCACAAAACTTATTTTATTTTATTTTTTATTACATTATTTAAAATGTATAACTATAAGAACTCAATATTTTATCATTATCTATACTACTATTTAAGGGGTTTCTCCTATTTGGAATCCTCATTTTTTAGTTCAAAAATGTCCTTACACCCCTATGTTTAAGGAGAGACAAAACTAAAGAACAATCTGATAAAAATGCAACCCTAACTCTTACTAAAAAATTGCCTAAAATACCCTCATCATATTCACATACAAGTTTTCAACTAACGAGGATAAATATGTAAATTAAAACTCCTACACTTTAAGACCCATAAACTTACGTACACTACCAGTTTCTATCTCTCATTCTTCTTCAGATTGAAGACATTTAGTTTAGCTCTACATCCTTTTTTATTTTTCTTCAGATTAAAGACATTTACTATCAGAGGCTCAAGCAACTTTTGAAGTTCTATCTTTTGCAAGGGTACGGTAATTTATTACTGTGGTTAACTTCGAGATTTAAAATAGGAGGGTTTGTGCTTGAACTGGTTGCTTGAAAAAGGATATTGTTAAATATTGTTTCTTTTTATTTTGGCCTAGAATTAAACGCAAACTCCTTTTTTAAGTTTTTTTTTTTTTGGAATTTACTGTGTTTTTATTAAGGGAATTAAGCTACTTGGATGAGAATTAAGACTGATTGGTGTTGCATTTATGTGTGTAGGTATTGGATAAGAATCGATTTGAGAGGCTCACAGACACAGTCAACAAGACTCTCTCTATTTATGTGTGCAGGTACTTATATATTATTCTTCTCTGTTTTGGTCCAAGAACTTAATATTTAATGTGATTTAGATTGCTAACACTTTTTCTAGTTTTAGGGTTAGAGATTTGGTGAACAATTTGGGTACAATTGCAAGGTCTGGGACCAAGGAATTTATGGAGGCATTGCAAGCCAGAGCAGATATAAGCATGGTTGGTCAATTTGGTGTTGGGTTTTAAGGGTGGTAGTTTACGCTATTCTTTTTAATGTAATTTACGCTATTTTTTTTAGAGGGTATTATGTAAACAAGTTTTTCCATGTAATTTACACTACTTTTTTTTAAAAAAAAAAATGTAATTTATGCTACTTTTTTAAAATGGTATTATTATATTTTTGATGTATCGTGTTAATGGTTATCCAATTTAAACCTCACATGAAGTGGTTGTTATCTAAGAAATTGTTGTAAAAATATTTCTTTTGTAACATAAATTATATTTATCATTTGTATAATTCTATGTGAAATTCAATATACATTTTTTTTTTTATATAATTATTAATTTACTACTCTATAAAAAATGTTACGTATCTTTTCTCAGTTTTAAGGGTAGTTGATCTCTTTGAAATTTAAACTCTTTTTCACTTTTGTTATGGATGTGTAGTAAGTGGCTAACTTTTAGGATTATAATAGTACATGTAGTTATCTACAAATGTGTACGGTTTTTAAACTTTGAATACAATACCAATATATCTATCAATAATCATGTAAGGGAAATGAAGAGACCACATTTTATTTCTTATATCTAACTGTGTATGTGATGTCATTGATTTGTAATATTCAATCTAAAACATGAAATTGAGAGTAAAAAAAAAAAAAAAAACCATTATGTTGCTACGCATGGACAAAGCAAAATGTACGGATCAATTACTTGATTCTAATGTTAGTACTTAATGAAGAGCATATTATATGTCAAAAAAAAAAAAATGAAGAGCATATTAATGTTTAATTGATCCTAATGTTAGTACTCAATGAAGAGCATATTAATGTTTTTGTTCTTTGATATCGAAATTTGTTTGAGATTCTGGAGCATAAGAGGGAGATGAGCAAGAAGGCATTGGCCGAATGTTTGAAATGTGATATCCCATTAGTTAGATGTTGAAATTAAAATGAAACATAGAATATATTCTAGAGAAAGTAGAAGTGAGAACATAGAAAGTTGTATAAAACCATTGATGACTAAATTTTTTTGGTATAAAAAAAGTGATGACTACGTCGATCTAACAAAATAGCATCATATTATCAATTATTTCTTACAATGAACCCTCTATAAGAATTAGGATTTGTTCTATGTGGGTTTTAGACTAGACTAGGGCTCTTGGGCCATTGTACATAATACACCATAATCCATATTCTTTTAACATTAGGTGCCAACTATATTGCTCACATTGTTGGGCTTAGTAGGCCTGCTTGAGCTCTCCTCCTAAAACCAGTTTTCCTAATCGATAGTCGGTTTGTCATTCTTACCGATCAGGCTTGTTTGATCCACAAAAAGTGTTCTTTGCCTTTGGTGTAGGGAAAAATATCACTGAAGAATATCACTGACTTTGCTTTTACAATTTGAAGATTTTTTTTTCTTTAATATTCTTTAATTATTATATCACCAATAATTCATATAATATTCTTTCCTGTAATAACCTGATGCGTGTAGAACAGAAAGAAGACTACATACACTCGAAGAATTATTCAAATACTTGAAGAGGTTTGAGTACTCTTATTTATATTATATATATATATATATATATATTGGTTAAAATGATTTAACAATAATTCACCATAATAATTTTAGCTTTTGAGATAATTGTTAATTTATCCATAGATACCCTCTTCAAACAGAGTGAATATACATCCCTTTAAACACTAGTTTGGACATTTCACCGAATTAAAATTATGTACTCCTAAGTCCTAACACAAGGCAATTATGGAGAATTGGGCCAGAAAAGCTCATTCTAGCCCAGCTAGTCCCCATTTAATGGGACTAATTACACTTTTCTATAATGGGCTGATTATTTTTATTGAGGCCTGAATCCAGCCTAACCTTATTAGGAGTTTTTCCTTTTAAATTTTTTCATTTTCTCAGGTACAAACCATACGTATGTGAAGTATTTTAATTTTTAAGCCACCAAGACTCCAAGAGGGTTTTTTTTTTTTTTTTTTTTTTTTTTTTTTTTTTTTTTAATATGGCCACAAAGAGGAATTTATTTATGTAGTTTAGCAAAAATCAAATTAGAGGGGAAAATTTTTTCCAAATATCATTTTGGAAAAAATAAAATGACACTACTTGCTTAGACTTGAAAAATCTTAAGTGAAATTAGATGTTAATTAAACATGTTAATCTCAGGTAATGAAGTTATATTGCCACCCTCCCTTAAAAGTTACCATGACTTTTGAGTGGAGTTGTGGTATGCCTTTGTGTTAGAACCCCTTTTCTCTCTCCTTTGTGTGTGTGTGTGTTTGTTTCTCCAAAAAAAAAAAAAAAAAAAAAAAAAAAAGGTAAGTTATATTGTTTCATTACATCAAGAAAAAAAAAAGTTACAGTGCTAAAAAAACCTTACTAATGTTTAGTATTTAATATTTATATTGATAATTTGATATGTTTTTGATATGTTCTTCATGTTACCCCCATGCAGACACTCCTAGATGTTTCAAGATGGGTATGTGATATGAAGGATATGGAAAATGTACAGAAAGAGGAGGTAAGCTTTCTTAAGGGGGGTTTCTTTATTGCGCTTAAAGATCAAATGCACACCGTTATGGAACCCAAGCCAGGCAATAATGGGCCTTCCATACCTGCACATAGGGCCTTACTGGTTAGTCTCTCTTTCTCTCTCCTTGTCTTTTATATATAACTATGTATATAAAGTGGGTCCTCTAATAATTTATAACCTCTATAGAAAAATCTGAAGCCAGAAGTAGCTTGATTAACTCACTTGTTTGTTGCAAATTAATATTCTTCAATAATGATTGTATTTTCTACCTTAATTATGAACTATTACATGTTTAGTATATAAAAAATAATCTTAAAAACTTATGTGTAGTCACTAGTCAATCACAAAAAAAATACTTTAGTCATTTATTTAAGATGTTGTTCAAGTTGCACTAATCACATTTATTATTACATTTTTTTTATAAGTCTTTTATGATAAAACTAATTAATAGTAACTTTAGTATTTATTCAATAAAATAGTAATGAAATCATATTAATGTCATGTATTATGTAACAGGTGACAAGATCACAAATATTTAAGAATATGCTAGAGTCAGATGTATGTAAAGCGCCACCAAAGGACAATATAATTACAAAATTGTCTGAGTTAAACCATGAAGAGCTCGAGTCTCTTCTGCAATTCCTCTACACTGGGAGCTTGCCTGAAGAGAAAATGGAGAAGCATGTCTACTCACTATCACTAGCAGCCGATAAGTACGAAATCCCATACTTACAGAAGTTTTGTGAGCGACACATGCTAAGGTCTTTGAAGTCATCCAATGCTCTTAATGTACTAGAGATCTCAGATGTTTGTTCCTACCTATCTTTGAAAGAGACAGCTTTGAAATTCATTGTCAAAAAACATTGAGGATATAGCCTTCTCAGATAGATATGATGAATTTGCACTCAAGAATCCGCATCTTTGTGTTCAAATTACAAGGGCATCGTTGATGGAAGCCAGGAAAAATTGAGTTCATTGTAAGGGCATAATGTGCATACTTTTTTCTAGGCAAAAATAGCTAGGTTATGCATGGAGCTGTTGAAATTTCTTTATAAAATCAACTTACATATTGAAAAAGTAGTCAAGCACCATAAGGGATTCTTTGTAGATGAGATTTATATAAACTATTAGTAAATTTGTATTGGTTTTTTATATGCCTCTGACATGAAAATCACTAATGTCTCCGAATACAACACATCATTTATTTGTTTAATACACCATTTGATATCAACTAATTAATTTTATATACGCCCTAGCTATGGCTATTATACTGATCACCTAAAACAGTAAATTCTTCTAAAGATCCTCTTAAGGAGGATATACTATCTTTTAATCCATTGTGGTATTATTCTAAGTTTCTTGGAATTGCTTTCCCCGCCATATGGTCATAACCAAGTCCCTGTTATATCACTATCGAAAAAAAAAGGTTAACTTTATTTGAAATTTAAGGTCAAACTTAAATTTTAAGCTTGCTTGGTCTTTTACTTCAAATTCTCTATTTCTATCTCCGTGTCCATTGTATTTTAAGGTCATTTTTCTTTTATATATATATAGATTAGATATGTTTTTTATTAATAAGGTAAAAGATCAAAGTTTGTTTTTTGGTCAAGATTGAAACATCGTAGATGAAATTATATTATATCAATATGATAATTGATAACTTGCATGCTATGCACGTCAAATACTCATGTTTTATGTTACAGGTTTTTACTTACCGTATCCATAGCAACTTATAGATACTTGTACAAAAATTTTGTTCCTGAAATATTTTTTAAATATCAAAAGTTCCTTTGTTCTTATTACCAACACACAAGATACGAGCGAGCTATAAGCCCATGACAAATTCCTATGGCCGTGATGATTAGTTATGAGTTAAGACATGTTGAATATAGTCCTCAAGTGATAATTAAGGTCCTGATAAGTATCCTATAGGTCAATAAATTGTGATCATTAAATTCCTTGTTTGTTTTTCCCTCTATCTTCTCAATTATTTCAAACTATTAGCCATAGATTCAAAATTATGTAGTGATGAAAAATTTACGTACAGAGACTTTTTAATTTTGGTCAGACCAGTTTGAGGCTTAAAGCAGACATGCACAATAAAAACATCCATTGCGGAATCTACGAACTTCCTCACTGCATAAACATCAGAGGAATAAAAAACAAAGAAAGTAGTCTTATGTATGGCTTTATTGTTGTGCCCGTACTTCATGTTATACAATCACTGCTTGTTTAGTCACATGACTCTTACATGTAGCGAATATTAGTTCTACTTGGTCAGGAAGGTGTCACATGTACTTCCACGTTATGTGCAACTCCATGAAGAGACAATTTGTTTTGTTCCTCTTTGTGTAATTGCTCGTAGCTAGCGGCTCTGGTTTTATAGGATACCGCACTGTATTCAAACCCAAGTGGCAACTTCAAGAAATTTTTTTAGGGTGTTCCTCAATAAGCATAAATTACACAATCTAATAAAAAGAAAATTTTGTATATTGACAACAACAACAACAATAAAAAAATACGCAAATACATAAAGTTTACAATTGCCTTTTACGAGTTTTCATATTTTGAAATCGTTACATGATAGTCTCATTATCAATGCTATAATAATAATAAAATTATTAATTATTGTTGTTCAGTTGTTTCATTAATTTGTTTGTCTTTTATAAACTATAATTTTTTATATTGTTGTTTCATTAATTATAAAATTATTAATTGTTGTTTAGCCTAACATAATTTAATTTGTTTGTCTTTTATAATGTATTGGTTAATTAAATTATTAATTATTGTTTATTAATTGCACTAGCACACACCCCATGTGCATTTACTTTCCCCAATTAAAACCTAGAAGTGTATTATTTTCTGAATTATTATATTTCTTTCTTTTGAAGAATGAATTAATGATTATTATCTTTACCCATATTATCAATTAAATTATAACCCACTAAGTATAATGACTGAGATTTAGCAAATACCAATAGTAGACAAATTGTTTTTCAAATTTCAATGTCTAAAATGCTCATAAAAAATTTAAATTATAAAAAATCTTATTAAATACAAATAATTAAATTTTCTAGTATTATTTTAGATATGATATACTGTAGTATATTATATTTATTCATAATGTTATATAATATAAAATACTTTAACAACAAATAAGCATGAAAAGGAAAAATCATATGGCCCATACCTAACCACTTTTGTGGGTATTATCAATTGCTTTTGGAGACTTCAAGTTCAACCATACACGTGGTAGAGGCAATAGGCAATTGATAAGTGTTTCTTGGTTGGGCAAAATATAACACTCTAGTACTCTACTTCGTAAACAAAGGAAGAACCAAAGAAGTAATGAAAAGAAAAACAGAAGAAAAAAAAAAGGGCAGATCAGATTAGGATGCCAGAGACTGAGAAAAGTGTGAAGACTCACTTGTTATGGTTGACATCGTTGCATCATGCATATGTTGTTCTATTGCTTTAGGTACGTTGGAATGAGATTTTAGCGAACTTGCGGCTATGGATGAAAAGGTAGATGAATCTGTTGTTGTTGATGTGGCTCCCCCCTCACCCCTCAACCCCACCAACGTGGCTCTGCCACTGGCGACGTGACCAATCTGATCTCCATCTGTTGGCTTGAGGCTCAAGCGGCATTGCTCTGAGGGATTGAGGCATTGTTCTGTCTTTAGGTTTGCTTTAGGCCTTTAGTGATTTTTTATTTTTATTTTTTAATTTTATAAAGCCTTTAGTGATTCTGATTTAAACCTTTAGGGACTGAGGCGTTGCTTTGTTTTTTTTTTTTTTTTTTTTTTTTTTTTTTTTTTTTTTTTTTTTTTTTTTTTTTTTTTTTTTTTTTTATAGAATCCATGGGTTTGCTACCTTTGTAATCTGTTGAGCTTGCTATGGGCTAGACTCTATTACAATAATTTTTTTTTTCCCCAAATTTTAGTTCAAAAATTTTTTTTGGGCTTTTTTTTAAAAATAATTTGAGGGTGTTCCTAATACAGAGCAAATATAAAAAATAAAAAAATAAAAAATTTCAGGTTTTTCTTCAGGCCAGGGTGTTCCTAGGAACACCCTGAGTTGCACGTGGCATTGCCATTGCCAATACTCCAACCCATTTAAAGTTTTGAAGTGGAAAAGATCTAACCACAAAGAGGGGAAAACAATGACCAACTAACATAGGATTAACTTTAAGAGCAAAACTTAAATACAATTTTTTAAGTCTCGTATATTAAGTTTTCAATTAAATTCAAATATAGAATTACATTCAAACACATGATTGTATTGAATTTAATTGTATTTGATGGGACTGACGAACTCACCATCTGATGAGGCTGACGAACTCACCTTTTTTGGACGACCTCATCGAGACCGACGAGGCTGTCCTCTGAGACGAACTAACCACGTCCATATCACTGACGAAGGTAACAAAACCATTCAATACAGCCAATAATGTCTTGAGCGCTTACAAGACCAGCTGTACAGACCGTTGGATGCCTCATTAAGGCACACATTACCAAGCATGAGACGTTACCAAAAGGGACATTAAAACCACATTAACAACCACAGTGGCTAGGGGCTATGGGAGCATATATAAAGCCCTCACAACACCAACACAAGGTACACAGACACACCTCAAAGTATTTCTAATTATTCTGATACTTTGTTATTTCCTCAAAGTTCTCTTATACTGACCTTGGCATCGGAGACGTTGTGGCAGGCACCACACCGGTGTCCACCTTAAGGGAGCTACCTTACCAGTTTCACAGTGACACCGACGAAGATACGGCTCCATCTGGACGAACCTACAAGACTGACGATTTGCACTTCATTAGTTTGGCGCCGTCTGTGGGAACTATATTTTCAGATTCATATTTGAAAACGTAGTTTCCATCAACTTCTACGTTCAGATGGAACCCAATCCAGATTCCGTAGCTTTGGCCCAGCAAGTTCAAGCTCTTGCAGCCACCATTGAAGAACTCACCAAACAAAATCAGGAAATGAAGCTACGGCTTCAACAGGTTCAGCAGGATCAACATGAGGAGAATCGATCCAAGGATAATGTGGAAGGAGAAGGGGATAGCCATAGGAGGAGCATTCATCAAAGACCAATTACTCCAGACGAACAGAATTCAGACCTCCTTCGAGAGATGAGGAAGGAGATGGACGAACTGAGAAACGCCATCAAGGAGAAGACAGACCGAAGCGTAGACAGAATGGTAAGGGCCACAGATTCACCCTTCACCGCGACGGTACTTTAATGCCCCGTGCCGTCAAAGTTTCGTTTACCTCAGCTTGAGTCGTTCGACGGACTCAGAGACCCTCAAGATCACCTTAATACCTTCAAGACGACTCTAGGTCTTCAACAGCCACCCGACGAGATATTGTGTCGTTCCTTTCCCACCACTCTCAAAGGAGCTGTAAGGGAATGGTTTACAAAGTTGCCGACATCGTCCGTGGACAACTTTGAGCAATTGCGCAATGCCTTCTTGCGTCATTTCATAGGGGGGCAGCGTCCAAAGAGGCCAGCAGACCACTTACTCACCATTAGACAGGGAGAGAAGGAAACCCTAAGGTCGTACGTGAAACGCTTTACTCGAGAGACTCTAGAGGTGGACGAAGCTGATGACAAGGTGCAACTGACGACCTTCAAAGCAAGACTGAGATCCAGAGATCTTGTGGCTTCACTTGCGAAGAATCCACCAAAGACAATGGCAGAGATGCTCCTGAAGGCACAGAAGTACATGAACGCTGAATATGCTTTAGCCACGATAAAGGATGTGGAAAAGACCCTGCCCAAGGGAAACTCAGCCCAACCTGGGAAGGACCCTACCGGGTCGCCCATTACTCCAGGCAAGGTAGTTATCACCTGGAGACCATAGACGGGCAAAAACTACCGCAACTAGGGAACATTGGGCACTTGAAGAAGTACCATCAATAGATGTAACAAACAGTTGTATTCATTTTTGAAAGCAATAAACAAAAAAAAACTATTCAGCCAATGACTTAGCGCGAGCAAACCGAGTAGCTTAAAAAACAAAAATTGGCTAAGTAACAAGATTCCGCCTGGACGGATGTAAGTTACTGACGAAGCCAAAACTGGCTAAATAACAAGATTCCGCCTGGACGGATGTAAGTTATTGATGAAGCCAAAAATGACAAGATCCCTTCAATGGGTGTAAGTCACAAAAAAACTGGCTAAGTAACAAGATTCCGCCTGGACGGATGCAAGTTACTGACGAAGCCAAAACTGGCTAAGTAACAAGATTCCGTCTAGACGGATGTAAGTTACTAATGAAGCCAAATCTGCCTAGGTAACAAGATTCCGCCTGGACGGATGTAAGTTACTGACGAAGCCAAATCTGGCTAAGTAACAAAATTCTGCTTGAACGGATGTAAGTTACTAACGAAGACAAAAATGACAAGATCCCTTCAATGGGTGTAAGTCACAAAAAAACTGGCTAAGTAACAAGATTCCGCTTGGATGGATATAAGTTATTGACGAAGCCAAAACTAGCTAAGTAACAAGATTCCGCCTGGACGGATGCAAGTTACTGACGAAGCCAAAACTGGCTAAGTAACAAGATTCTGCCTAGATGGATGTAAGTTACTGACGAAGCCAAAACTAGCTAAGTAACAAGATTCCGCCTAGACGGATGTAAGTTACTGACGAACCCAAAACTGGCTAGGTAACAAGATTCCGCCTGGACGGATGTAAGTTACTGACGAAGACAAAAATGACAAGATCCCTTCAATGATTGTAAGTCACAAAAAAAAAAAAAAAAAAAAAAAAAAAAAAAAAAAAAAAAAACTGACTAAGTAACAAGATTCCGCCTGGACGGATGTAAGTTAATGACGTCCTCAAGATTTTTTTGTCTACGTCCTCAAGATCAAGGTTCCCCAGATTCGCTCCAGTTGGGTGCTTGACGAGGTATCGTAATAGATCTTCAGTCTACTGAAAAGTCTTAACGGCCTTAACAGCGATGACCTTGATCTTCTCCTTTAGTGTGTTGGCCTCGCCCATGGCGATAATCAAGTCTTTTTTTCAACTTTGAGTTCTCTGCCTCTAAGAGCCATGTCTGATCAGGAAACCTTTCATCTTCTAGTGGTCGTCATAACACGTTACGACGACCACACAACCTGGGGGGGATCTGATGGGACTGACGAACTCACCATCTGATGAGGCTGACGAACTCACCTTTCTTGGACGACCTCATCGAGACCGACGAGGCTGTCCTCTGAGACGAACTAACCACGTCCATATCACTAACGAAGGTAACAAAACCATTCAATACAGCCAATAATGTCTTGAGCGCTTACAAGACCAGCTGTACAGACCGTTGGATGCCTCATTAAGGCACACATTACCAAGCATGAGACGTTACCAAAAGGGACATTAAAACCACATTAACAACCACAACGGCTAGGGGCTATGGGAGCATATATAAAGCCATCACAACACCAACACAAGGTACACAGACACACCTCAAAGTATTTCTAATTATTCTGATACTTTGTTATTTCCTCAAAGTTCTCTTATACTGACCTTGGCATCGGAGACGTTGTGGCAGACACCACACCGGTGTCCACCTTAAGGGAGCTACCTTACCAGTTTCACAGTGACACCGACGAAAATACGGCTCCATCTGGACGAACCTACAAGACTGACGATTTGCACTTCATCAGTATTTGTAAAAGGTAACATTGTTTATATTGCATTGGTTGATTAATTTAACTAATGTCAAGATTTAATTGGAAAATTGAATGTATAAGAATTATATTTAGATTTTGCCCTGATTTTAATTCATTGAACTTTTCCAAAGGCATAGATAGAATTATATACATAATTCATGCAACCAACAAAAAGTTTAGTGAAAATGTACCGAGGCATTAAGTGGAAAGCAGATTGAAATTCCATGGAATTTAAGCAATAAACACTGCCTAATAAATTCTGGTAAACCTAAAGTTATTTGTTTTCTTGGTACTTGTTTGTGATCTTCAATCTACTTCATAATAAATGATGAAAATGCCCCCAGAAAGACAAAAAAATGTCCAAAACACACCCGACACCCAGAAAAAGACTGATACACTCCCAAAACATAAAAAATGACCAAAATACCTCCTAAAAGCTAAAAAATGACAAAAGTACCCCTATGCTTGAAAAAGGTGGAAAACCCCTCGATTACTTGAATAATACCAAAATAGCCCTATAAATCGAAAAAATGACCACAATGCCCTCGTAACCACAAAAAATGTCCAACATACACCCGATACCAAAATAAAGACCAATGCACCGCAGGAAAAAAAGAAATAACCAAATTTCCTCTGAAACCTAAATAATGACCAAAACACTCTCAAAACTTTAAAAAATGACCAATCCCACCCCCTAAAGCGCATAAAATTAGCAAAATACCCTCGGAAACATGGAAACCGACCATAAATATCCCCCAATGTTTAAAAAAGACCAAAATACCTGACGACTAAAATAAGACCAATATACCCCTATAAATCAAAAAATGACCACAACGCCCCCGTAATCGTTGGAGCTGTCTAAAATACACTCGGAACATAAAAAATAACCGATACACCCCTAAAGCATAAAAAATGATTGAAGAACCTATGAAGGTAGCATTATAATGATAGAAAAATTAGAGAAATGTTATAGCATGATCGAAAAAATAATATTTTTCCTTCAAGTTCAAAATAAAGAAGATATTTGAGGTGAAAAAGAAAAAAAAAAAAAAAACCAAACCACCAAATCGATTAAACCAAGCTGATCAAACCGCACCGCTATAGGTTAGAAAACTGACCCTAATCAGTATGCATTGGTTTTAATTATTACAAAATTGATCTCTATCGGTTCGGTAACAAATTTGAAAAAAAAACCGTATCGACCGAACTGCGCACACTCCTAAATGCGAGGATGATTTTTTAGGATAAAGTAACCCAAAAACAACAACAACAACAACAACATTAGAGCACTCTCATCAGGTGTGCCAAATGCCAAATATTTGGCATTTGGCACACTAAACACCAAAAATCCTCTCTCATGAGGTGTGCCAAATGCCAAAACATTTGGCACATATGAACAGTTCCGTTCTAAAAATAGAACGGTACGGACAGAATGCTATTTGTAAAAATTAATTTTTTAATGATTTTCTCTCTCCTTTGTCATGTTATCTCTTTTTTTTTTTTCCTCTCTCTCTCTCTCTCTTGTCTGCCTCCCTCATTTTTCTCTCAACCCTTCTCTCTCATCTTTCTCTCTATCTCAGCCTCTCTCACAATCCGCCAAGCAGCTCGTCTCTCCTCTGGCGCCAACGCCGCTCACCTCCGCCGATGCCACTCCAAGCAACTTGCCTCCGCCATAATCTGCCCGATCTCACTAAGATCCGATTCACCTCCTCCACTTGCCAGCAGCTCACCTCATCCACTCGCCAAGCAGCTCGCCTCTCCTCCGGCGCCAACGCCGCTCAACTCTGCCGATGCCGCTTGCCAAGCAACTTGCTTCACCTCCACCGATGTTGCCGAAATCTACCCGATCTCACTAAGATCCGATTCCCCTTATTTGTTTGGATTGTTTATGGTTGATTTTGGGGATTGGATCTGGTTTGAGAAATTGGATTGGAGGATAACAATGATTTGGGATGGGTTTTGAGGTTTGTGAATGTGGTGGGTTGTTATGGATTTTTTTTTTTTTTTTTTTTTTCCTGGTGGCATTGGTGGATGTGAGTTTATGTCAGTGGTGGCTATCGGTGTTGTTGCGGCAGTGGTTGTTGGTGGCCGTTGTTGCGGTAGTGGTGGGGGTGGTTGTGCCGTTGTTGCCGATGTTGTTGCTGTTGATGAGGGGAGGAATTAATATATTATTTTAATGGGTTGTAAATATTATTTTAATGTATAGAATTGAAGTATGGAACACCTGATAAATGATATGTTATAAAATGATGTGTTAAAATGATAAAGTAAGATTTTGGAGTGTCAAAATGGCATTTTTTATGAGAGACCTGATGGGAATGATCTAAGCTTCTTTTGAATACAGAGCGTGTGATTGTGACTGCCGCCAATGAAAATTCAGGGTTCCCACTAAATTAACTTTTGGTCTCCCACGTGTGCACACTTAAACAAAACACACTCTCTCTCTCTCTCATCACTCTCACGCTCTGTTTGTTTTAGCATTAATGTTTTCTGGAAAACAGGTCATTTTCCAGAGAACATTTTTTGGAAAACTATCTCATTTTCTAGTGTTTGGTAACGAACTTGAAAATGGGCTTGAGAATGTTTTCTAGTGTTTGGTATGTGCAAACATTTTTTGGAAAACTATCTTATTTTTTTGGAAAACTATCTTATTTTTTTAGAAAACTATCTCATTGTAGCTATACCACTGCAATTTGTGTGGCTCTGGAACTCTAAGCATCAATACCAAGTGAATAGAAATACGCATAGTGGCTAGAAGTGCTTAACTTTTACCATCCCACACTTTTGTAGCAAATAGCTTTCTCAGCTTCCTGTCATGATTGAGCATGGCACTTACACTATCAACCACCAAAATTATGCAATCAATATCCACTAGTAACAATGGCAACCAATCATTCCATATTAAAATAATTTTTAGCCAACAAAAGGACTAAAAGTTGCTTCTAAATCCACATGCCCATGAAACAAAAGGACTAAAAGTTGCAAACCAATACCCATTAAAATGATCTCAAAACCTACAAACTAGACGCCAAATAGTTTGATAAATACCAAAATGCCAAATTGTCCAAATAGAAAAGCATAAATTCTAACAAAAATGCACCTATATAATCAAAATTGTCTTAAATAGTTGTCAAAGAAGTTCTGCAACCATTGTCTATGGAGCTTGTCATTTTTCAACATGAATGACCTTGCTTGTTTTTCATCCCCATTCAAATGGTCAAATGTAGATGCAAGCATATTTTCTTCAAATCCATCCATCTTCATAACTTCTTCATAAAGACTACAAAAATTTAGCTGATTTTTAGAAATCTTTTCTATTGCAGAAGCAACCTTACCAAGTTGTATGGACAAATCTTGGTAAACAACATCTTCAATCATAGTAGCGTGACTTCGTTTCCTGTGAGACCTTGTTTCATTTGAGGCCACATGTGAGGGATCAACTTGCTTCTTTTTGGATATGTCATCAACATCAGCATCAACAAGCGGAGGTGAGTCATCCAATGCTTCTACACCTATATCACCTACTCCCTTGGAAAAACCTCCTGTAGCCATATCCTTACCCACAACCAAAGCCATCTCATCAAACATCTCAATTTTTTTTGTTTAGAAATTGTGCATGATTTGGATGTGCTTGTGTAAAGAAAGGAAAAGAAACAATTAAAAAAAAAGAAAGGAAAAGAGCCAAAAACTAATATGAGAGCAATAAGAATAGTGAAAAAAATTTAAACTTTACAATGATACAAACTAAAAAGTTTCTACCTATAAAATAAAATAATAAAGGTTTCTTACCTTAACTTCTTCATCATACATTGTCCTATCACAGGTGATCATTTTCAAATCATCATTCCATCCAAACCCGCTTTTCTTATTACGAAGTAATGCAATTGTATTCCAATTGGTTTTAAGTGTTTTAAAGCGATGCTCCACATGCTTTGGAGTACATTCAGTCATAAATTTCTCAGTAATTGCTTCAGCTACTTTAGCATATGATGCATGTTTAAATGTGTTGGATTGCTTGTTTCCATGAAGAGCCTCATCTGCAAGTATCTCAAGTAATAAATTTTGCATTGGTTGTGACCACCTAAAGTTGGTCTTGGTGTCCTTGACCTTCTGAGTATCCTTTCTATTTCCCATTGCAATTCTATTACAATGATATTTGCAAGAAAAATGAGACAAAATGAAAGAAGAATATAAATAATATTCAATACAAAATATGAACTGGATGTGTGCATGCCAAACAAAAATAATTGTAACATAAAAGTCTTGATAATATGAAACCAAAAAAAAATCCATTACACAACCAACTAATATAAAGAGTATGAAATCACTCCATAGCATTATAATCCTCCCACATTTTACGACAAATATCATCCCGTTTTTGAACCCATTCTCTATTTTCTTCTTGGACTTCCCTTTGTGATCGTTGGACTCTTCTACTTGTATTGTCATTTGCAAGTGGACTACCACGAAGCCCATTGCTCATAATTGAGTATAAATGGTCAACTCCTATTATATGATTGTGAATTATGCAACAAGCTAAGACTACATCCACTTGTGTTGGGAATGACCAAAAAGGTTCTGCATCTAACACACGGAAACGTTTCTTCAAAACCCCAAAACAATGCTCAATGCTAGTGGGTAAAGAAGAATGGTGAAGATTGAATAATTCTTTGTCATTTCTTGGCGAGTTATCACTAAACTCTTTCAAATGGTAATGAACACCACGATAAAGGGATATAATTCCTTTTCGAACTCCATAACCAGCATCACCGAGATAATATTTACCTATACATTCATAGTCAAAAGGAAAAAAAATCACTCCAAAAGCTATTATCCATAATAAAATCACTTTCTATTCCTATAATACCTTCAGGAATTTTTAATCCCCTTGGCCTAAAGAGTGCATCATGGGACAACCTCACTTTTAGTCCCTACATTTTGACGTTTTTCCATTTTAGTCCCTACATTTTATTTTTTCCACTTTTAGTCCCTAAAACCAATTTACGCTTTCCGTTTTAGTCCTTGAAACACTGTTCTGTCACCAAATTAACGGAAAGACTGACGGATTAATAAAATATTATTAAAAAAATTATTTAACATTTTTTATATGCCAAAATTAAAAAAAAAAATTAATTACTCAATTTTAATTTAGAACAAAAAACAAAAAAAAAATTATTTTCTTTCAAACAAAAATTTTACTTTTTTTTAATTAAAATGATTTTTTTTTTATTCCAATCTTCTTCTTTTTTTTTTTTTGTTCAGAAGAACTTTTAAACCCTTTTCTCTCTCTATTCTCAAACTCTCTTTCTCCTCACCCCGATCTGATTCAAAATCTGACTGACCCAAACTCTCTCTGATCTCTTTCAAGACTCAGTGATGAGGTCGCCGTCGTCGAACTCGTTCAAGACTCAATGATGAGGTCACCATTGCCATAGAAGAAAGAAACCCCAGAAGGTCTGCGTTGCCGTTGCCGTTTCCGTTGCCATCGACCCATCGAACCCATCAAGAAGGTCCGTTGATTAGGTGTATGAAACCCTAGAAAGAAAACCCATAGTTTATTTCTGTGTAATTATGGCTCTGTTGTACAAAACCCAGTCATCGATTCGGTATTGGAGCCTGATATTGACCAGCGGCGACCAGCGACGAGCCCGATTTGGTATTTGATCATGGAGGCCGTGGGGTCTTGATGGCGTGAAAACAATGGGAAAAATTTGGAGGCTTGCATGTGGGTGTTGTGAACATGGATCGGTGGTTCGGTCTGCTGATGATTTTGGCTTGGGTTGTGATTTGGGTTTCGTTTGTGTTTAATCTCTATTTGTGATCTGGGTCTGTGTTTGTGTTTGGTCTCTGTTTCTTTTCTTTTTGTTTTTTTGTGTTGTTGTGATCTAGGTTTGAGTTTTTGGTTGCTCTCGGTTGCTGGGTTTGATCTGGGAAGAACACGATGAACTTGGATTTATGTTCTCGGTTGCTGGGTTTAATCTGGGAAGAACACGAAGAACTTTGGGTCTGTGTTTGTGTTTGGTCTCTGTTTCTTTTCTTTTTTTTCGTTTGTGTTGTTGTGATCTAGGTTTGAGTTTTTGGTTGCTAGATTTGTGTTCTTGGTTACTGGGTTTGATCTGGGTTTAAGTAATAATGTTCTTTTGCTGGGTTGCTATTCTTTTGCTTTGCTAGGTTGTTATTCTTTTGCTTGGGTTTGATTCGGTGGTGATCTTCTGGAAAAAAAAAAAGAAGAAGATTGGAATTAAAAAAAATCATTTTAATTGAAAGAAAGTAAAATTTTTGTTTGAAAGAAAATAATTTTTTTTTGTTTTTTGTTCTAAATTAAAATTGAGTAATTAATTTTTTTTTTTTAATTTTGGCATATAAAAAATGTTAAATAATTTTTTTAATAATATTTTATTAATCCATTAGTCTTTCCGTTAATTTGGTGACAGAATAGTGTTTCAAGGACTAAAACGGAAAGCGTAAATTGGTTTTAGGGACTAAAAGTGGAAAAAATAAAATGTAGGGACTAAAATGGAAAAACGTCAAAATGTAGGGACTAAAAGTGAGGTTGTCCCTAAGACACGTGAATCATGTGCACTTCCTTCCCAACCAACTAATACATAAGTGAATTTTAAGTCAAATGTAGCAGCAGCGAGGACATTTTGTGTTGTTCCATCCTTTCGGCTGCAAAACCTTCCTTGTATTTGAATTGGAACAAATGCACGAACATGAGTTCCATCAATTGCTCCCACACAATCCTAATTATGACCAATATAAGTTACATTTATCTTACATCTTTATATTTATATAGAAATAAAAGAGGAAAATAAAAGCCTTTGGAATTTACCTTAAAATAGGAGTTAAACCTATTGCTATTTCTTATCTCCAAGGGTGTATCTTTGTCAGGCTCTCTAATCATGTGTTTGTATAATTGCAAAATAGCTCTAAGGACATGCCCAAAGTATCAGTGCACTGTCTCAATTGATCTATAAAACCTCCCACCAACAACTCGAAACCTCACATCATGTCCAATAGTGTGTAAAAAAATTAACACTTGTTCTTTAATGGACATATGAATGGTCTCTTGAAGTAGATTATTCTCGCATAAAAAGCAATGGGTCTCATCCTTATATGATGGAGACAACACATATCACCTCTACAAAGAATATCATTCATATATGTCTCTCTTTCATACTCTCGATTAACATGAGGTTCTCTAGGCATAACTCTTCTAAATCTTAGTCCTTTCAAAAGAACAACACCCAAAGCAATAACAGATGTAGCTGCCCCCATTATGGTAGCAAGAAGTGATGGGTTATCTATCTATATTTCCAAAAAAAGAAAAGAAAAATGATGAGTATGAATTAAATATGTACTTAAAGAAATCATTCATATATACAGGTACCTAAAGAAATCACTTCATAACAGGACCGACTCAACAATTTTGGGGGCCTTAAGCGAAAATTTTAAGTGGACTTTTTAAAATACTTTAAAGTCTAAACCTGCACTTATAAAAATTAATTTATTACATAATTCAATAAATTAGTATCACTATAATACAAGTAAGTTGATATACATCAAATGATTAATTGGTGTGATAATTTATAATAGTTGATAAAGTAAAATTTTGTATTAAAAAAAAAAAAAAACAGATGTGATAACTTATTCATTGTGGGGCCGGTGGGGGCCAACTTAGCTTAGGCCAATAGCCCTTGTGATGTGTTGGGCCTTGTGGACAAGACTGCACAGTGCACATAATACTGTGCAATCTTGTCCTATCAAGTGTGCAGTATTCTATACTGTGCATGGTTATTGTGTAGAATTCTGCATTTTATGATACAATGTGGCATTTTTAATGTATTTTATTTACCAATAAAAGTACTTAAATTTTTTTTTTTGTAATTAAAATATATAGATAAATATTATATATATATAAATTTTTTTTTTATACAAATGGGGGCCTTTTTTTTATTTGGGGGCCTTAAGTGATTGTATCAATTGCATCTATGATTCAGTTGGCCCTGCTTCATAAAAAAAATGACCACTTTAAGTTTGATGAGACTAAACTATAAGGTAACAACATCATCACTCCATAAGTACTAGAAACAATAACTATTGAGTGGAGATAGTTCTTGTACTTAACTACCACTAATTATTGCAGTTAGATGAATATGGCCTTTTGGTTTGTCATGTCTTTGTGAATCCTTTTGCACTTTATTTCTGGACCACGTTTTGACTGGCTTACAAACACTTTATTTTTGGACCAAGAAACAGAGCATTTCTCCTAACATGAACGGCAAGAAAACACATAAGAGCAATAAAATGTTTAACAGTAATCATAAGAGCAATCAAGAACTTAAGCAAAACATAAGTTCATCTACAAATATAACTGGCTTCGCCCCTGTTTGCTAGTGATGTTCTACCTGAGATACTAAACAAGTATTACCGTAATGAGGAACTTTCTAAATACAAGAAGGACAACAACAACAACAACAAAAACAACTCTTTAATAATTTTAATTCCCTAGACATTGAGAGAGGATTCTAATATGACTAATAGAGCATTACACAATCTACATAATTCACAGTGATAAAAAATAAAAGCAAGCTCAAAATTTTGCAGTAGTCCAAACAGGAATCCATCAAACTGAGAAGAATAAAATCAAGTATACTGAAACACACACGAATAAGAACCAGCCATGCAAATCTTATCGTGGGAATACTGTAATTGAAATCAAGAACCTTATAAAAACATGAAGTTACTATATATATCGTTGGCGAAACAGAAAGCAAACTTTAAAATTGGGGTTTTTGTAGAGAATAATGAAATATTACCAGTGCAAGGAAGAGTTGTTGACCGTGAGAGACAGATAGAGAGAGATTTGTGAAAACTGAAAAGAGGAGAGACCAGAGGGGGAGAGATAGTGAGAATATGAGAGGAGAGAAAAAGTAAAGAGAAGGGAGAAAAATGAGAGCTTACCGTGAGACTGTGAGACAGAGGCGCCAAAATAGTTGTTTCCCGCGGATATAGAGGGTAAAGAAAAAAAATAATATTTATAGGAGATGTGATGTGTGAGAGAGAGATTTTTTTTCAAAATTTTTTTTTGGAAAATATCCCATAAAAAATAAGCCTTGTTTTTATTAGGATTTTTCATTGACTAAAAATAATTTTTTGTTAACTAATTTTTTTTTGTGCTATCAAATATTGGAAAATGTGGAAAACTATATATATATATACATATATATATATATATATATATATATAGTTTTTCAGTGAAACAAACAAAGCGTCAGTCATGAAAAAAAAATCAGACCTCGCTCTCTCTCCCTTGCCGATTAACCTACCTTCGAATCGCTGTCCATCACGCCGCCGCTGTCCTCCGATCTAAGGCTTTACACCGTCCAATCCGGCGCTGCAGCTTTTCCCACCCATCTCGCCATCTCCACTGGGAATCAGGCCGGTATAATCGGTCCTACCCTCTGCCGCCGACACCACAGCCACCGCGGCCATCCCCGGTCTCAGCCGCCCAAAACGCTCCTGAAGGTATACGAATCCCTAAACTTTTGTGCATTTATTTGCTTTGATTTTATTTAAGTTTGTGATATACTGATATTATACCTGAGTTTGTTAGGTTTTCAGCACATATATGGTATGATTTTGGACTTAGGGATTGTTAAATGCTTGAATTTTGATTTAATTATTTCAGTCCAAATACTGTTCATTCGCCCTTTATTTGTAACGTGGTATATATTGTTGAACTTGGATTTATATTGCAATAGGAATTTATAGTTTTGTGTATTGTGTGCTTGGTCCATTGGATGCCTCTTGACTACAAAGTGGTGGTGGTGCTCTCTTATCTCTTTAACCTCTGTCCTTGGTGAAGGAAGGCGTTGAGCTAGGTTCTTTGTGTGGCAGTAGTGCTATCAAAAATTTGACCATAGGCAATCTTGTTAAGGGGAGTATACCATTGATCACTTGGTGTTGTGTGTGTAAGGCAAGCACTGAATCAGTGGGTCATCTTTTGCATAATTTTTATTTTGTAGACTTTTTTGTACTTGTTATTTGTCACCAAGTATCTGATTTCATTAATAGGCTATGATACTTTACAAGCTAAGTACTCTCTTTGGCAATGAATGTTGTCTGAGTCGTGTTAAGGATGTTTATACTCTACATGCTGTATTTTTATTTTATTTTTTTAATTTTAGGTACTCTATATGTTAGTGTGACTATGGCTATGCTAGACATGACATGAAATTTTTTGTTTTTATGTAAAATTGAGTCAAATACACTAACACTAGGCAACTAATTTTGTTGATTAAGATCGTCTTTCATGTGTATCATGTATGGAACAAGACATAATTAATTTAAGATTGCATGATGAATGGCATAATTAACTAATCTTCTTTGTGTTACTACTTACACCCACAAAAGCTTACTCCAAATGCCGTTCACTCCATCTGGCATGGCATGGGTAAACTATGTATGTATAAATTACCAAATCTTAGTTAGTGAAATTCCTAGTGTTCTGTTTCCCTCACATTATCAATCTTTAGCTTTTCATGACTGCAACAACAAACTAACTTATATGCTCATATGGATTTCCTAATTTTTCACTCTATACAAACGTAAATCAAGTCTCAACTAGTCGCATTCTTACTATTACCAACTCTCTCTCTCTCTCTCTCTCTCTCCCTCTCCTTTGTGTTCATTATTGTATGCATTCACTAGTCTCTCTCTCTCTCTCTCTCTCTCTCTCTCTCTTTTAATATATTTTATACTTTCATAGTTGGGGAGGAGGGGACTTTCTGCTTGGATATCTCCATTAGAAACACTAGAAGGTGCCAGTTTAGCTTCCAAAAAACAAAAAAATCTCAAATGGCACTTCCTTCTCCCTTTATAATAGGATGGATTCAAGGCCCAAGAGTGTGTATGTAACTTACCACTCAAAAAAATATGTGTTAATTATTTGGTATGAATAATTAGTCATCTGAACCAATGGACATCATTTAATTTTAGTTGTCTTTTTTTAACTAAATTAGCACTCTAAAATGGGAGCATTGAGTACTAAGTACTAACTTTTATGCATTTAGAACACCTTCATAGTCCAATTGTATGAATGGGCTATCAGGTTTACCTAGGACATGTCATCTCACATGAATTATTGCCCTTGAGCTGATTATGAGATATTGGCCTTTCTTTCTTCTAATGGATCTTTATTTTTGATGAGTTAGGTAGCTGACATTAAAAGGATGAATGGCTTGGCAACAGATCTTCAAATGTTTGCTTTGAAGACATTACAAATACCATTACCAGGAAGACATCCACCATCTCCCAGTTTGTCTAATGGGTCTGCTTCTCAAGGGTATGATATACTTCATCTCTACAAATAACTATTTTTACTTATAGTCGAGCTTATTATCATCCCATTGTTAGCCCTTAGTCTGCAAGGAGTTACTTATAAAAATAAACAAAAGAAAAATGGATTTTTTTTTTTTTTTTGGGGGTCTAGGATTTGCTCTAGCATGTCTTGTGTCCACTAGTATACAATGCCATGATGGCTTTGTCTTCCTCTCACTTTATTATGCATTCATCACTTTAAGGAGTTCATGATATACTTAAATTAATGAGATGTAGTATGGAAGTTTACGGGGCCTGGTCCTTTTTTTATAAAAAAATGGTTAGAAATCTCCTAAGCTACTACCCGAATCCCTCCCCTGCCCCTCAACCCCTAGGAAGTACCTAGAGTGGTGCCATTAGACCAATTGGGTCATTGGCTATTCTTTTTACAATGCTAATAGCAAGTATAAATCCCCACGACACACCGCACCCAGGGTTGTGATATACTAACTGCAAGGAGTTCAAACATAGCAGACCCCAAACTTATCAACAACAAAAAAACTGAATGAGATTTTTTTTTTTTAAATATATTTACATAAAAGGTGTTGTTGAGATAAAGAGGCGTGTGGCCCATGTACACAGGAAGTATTACAATGAGAAATTAAATCTAATAAATTTATAATTGAAAGTAATTCTTACACTGTCATCCATTCGGTCAAGGATCTGAAAAACAGCAATTTCAGCTTTAAAATGGTCCTTTCACATTGCTCAAGATATGATTGAGTTTAAGACTTGTTCTTATATCTTTTGATTGATGAACTCCTTCATGTTTGTTTGAGGATTATTCCTTGAGCCCCTTATGACATATTCAAAACTACAAGCAGTTCAAGTACTAGAAGCTTGCACCTGAACATATATATTTTTTGATTTGGGAAAAATGTTACATTAATCTGGCTTAAATTTAAAAATAAACTATTAAAAAAGTTTGTCATGTTTTCTACGGTCAAAGAATTTTGGACCCTTCATTGATGGATCTTGATGGTGTGACAAATTCTCATTATGGTTTGCTACGGTCTATCTTGGGGAGGTATATAATTGTATACAACTCTACAAAATCTCTGGTTTTTAAAGTAGAATAGAAGTAGCGAGTTCTATTGGATCCTATGCCACATGTCTATTATTAAAAACATGAGGGCCTTCTATTGGATCCTCAGCTTTAATAAATGATTTGAAAATTGTCTTTTAACTTGCATAAGTTTGTCACATGTCTATTATTAAAAACATTAGGGCCTTTTTTTTGGTGAATCCTATGCCACTAACTCTAAAACAAGCACAGCCACGGTTTCTTCCTCTAATTCATGCCATGTTGATAGGATTTGCTAGCTAAACATAATTTGCTTTGCAGCTAGATGATTAAGAAATCCAAAGTCTTCTATTTGATGCCTATAATATTCCTTATATGCCTCTCCATTTGATACAGAGTTAATCATAGTTGAGAAAAGTACCTAAAGGAAGTAGAATAAAAGAGATCAAAGAATTATTGGCTCATCCCACATACATGGAACATATCTTTTTTTATACCATTGCATTTTGGCTGCTTAATATAAGGCAGCTATTTTTACCCTCCACTTTTGATACATCCTATTCCCTTCCTATCTTGTCAATGATTTTCCCTTTCATTCACAAAGTTGAACGTGTAAAGCTTAAAAGCGGAGCATGGAGCCAATGACCTTTCTACCAGGTGACACTTCCCTCTCTAGTGGAGGGCCATGTCCAAGGGTCAGATTCCCTTGACAACTTTACCTAGGCCAAAAAAAATGGTGGAGCATGTATTGTAAAGTTCACATGGCTCATCCCACATACTGGTAATTTTTAGTTTTATTGTTTCTCTGATTTCTATGTGTTACCTGTTTACCAAAGCTTATTGAGCTTGGTATAAAATAAAAAAGGCTTATTAAGCTTATTTGGCTTATGTACATCTTTTTAAAACTTTAATTTTTCTAAATACGTTTGTATATTTACCGAGCTAATAGTTAAGCCCAACAAACCAATGAAAATAACCTTTATTCATTATGCTGTGAATTTTTGTGCTATGCAGGAAGCCAATTGGAGCAAGGTAATTTAACAAAGGTTATGCCTTCTATGCTGGCACTCTCAAATCCTCCTCCTTCTTCACTGCATGGGACCATGATGGCCATAGCTCTCACACTTTATCAACAGTTGGTGGTAACTTTGTTCCTGGAGCTAGTTTTTTAGGATGGTACTAGCAGAGATGGAGAGGACAACTCAAACAATAACATAGAGGTTGAAAACAACTTGGAGGGTGACTCGGAGGAAGACTAATATAGATCTTGTCATAATTCTAGTTGTTTAAGTTTAAATTAATTTTAGGATTTCTTTATATATTTATAATTTTAAAGTTTGAACTTATATGAATTTTTATTTTTCGATGGATCAATTTTTAGTAATTATTGGACTATTGTATCAATTTTTAGTAATTATTGTACTATTGTAACATGATAATTAAACAAAAATGATATAAAATAAATAAATAATAAAATATTGCAAAAATTATATAAAGTATTACCACTAATGATATAAAAATTTGGTCATAAATAATTTTATAGCGATGACAAAGTCTCTCGCAATTAATAGAATAGCGAAACTCCTTAACCTCTTGGAAAAATGTTTTAAGTGACAGCTTAATGTCATCATTATTATTTCTAACTAATTGCGAGGGGGTTAAAATCATTTGCAAATAAATTTTAGCGACGTCAATATTTGTTTCGTTGTTAATTTGAAATTTGCAAATAACTAACTGCGGGGTATAAAGATCCTCACAAATAGTTATTAACGACAACTGTTTTCTCTCGTTAAAGATAAGTTGCAAGGGGTTAAAAGCTCTCACAAATAAATTTTAACGATGTCATTATTTGTCACTAAAAAGTATGTCATCAATTTGAAATTCGCAAATAACTAATTGCGAGGATATAAAAGTCCTCACAAATAGTTGTTAACAACGATTGTTTCGCTAAAGATAAGTTGCAAGGGGTTAAAAGCTCTCACAAATAAATTTTAACGATGTCATTATTTGTCACTAAAAAGTATGTCATCAATTTGAAATTCGCAAATAACTAATTGCGAGGATATAAAAGTCCTCACAAATAGTTGTTAACAACGATTGTTTCCCCTCGCTAAAAATAAGTCGTCGACTTTTTTCGTCGTTTGGTAATATATTTGTGAAGGCAAATTTGTTTAGCACCGACGGTGGATTACCCTCGTAAATTATTTATTTGTGAAGGTATAGTCGCAAAATCTCTTTTAGCAACAAGAGCAAATATGACGACTTTCAAGGGCCATATGCCCTTGCTAATAACCTTTTGCGACGATATTTGAATTTTTGCAAGGGTATTTTTATCCTCGTCAGTAGACTCTTTTCTTGTAGTGCACTACAAGAAAAATTGCCTATTAGCAACCAAGAATTTTTGACGGACCCAAAAAGCCCTCTCAAAAAATCTTATTTGCGATGGCAAAATAAAGCCCTCGTAAATACTTGGTAAAATGTGAAATTTTTTTGACTAACAAGAAAAGCTATCGCAATTATGTGTTATAGCCGTCACAAATACTAATATTTTGGAAGGAAATTTTCCCTCCATATTATGCGCGAGGGACAATTAAAAATCTCTCATATAAAGTTTATTATTTGTGACGGTTAAAAAAAAGCCGTCACTAATACTAAATTATTTGCAAGGGATATGATTGACCTCTACAAATAATCATTAAAATGTCAAAATTTTTGGAGGGAAATGTTCCCACCAAATTATTTTTGAGAGACAATAAAAATCCCTTACAAAAAGTTTATTTTTTTTGTGGGTTAAAAATATGCCCTTACTAACACTAAATTATTTGCGAGGGCCACGATTGACCTTCGTAAAAAATCATTAAAATATTAATTTTTTTTGGAGATAAAAGTTATTCTAAAATTGAAAGAAAAATAAAAAGAAACGTATAAACATATAGCACTTTGTATTCTTTAGATGAAGCTTTTGTTTACAGTCTAAAAAAAAACATTTTATATATATCCTATATAAGAAATGTCTGTCTTTATTTTCTAAACAATTGTACCCATAAAAAAATGATAGAACTTTCAACTTCAAAATGATAGCCTAAAATTCAAGAATTTCAGCCTTTTGTACTCTCTCTCTCTCTCTCAAAAGTGAATAAAAATTTATTTTCATTAAAATAATGCATAAAAGATGAGTTTATAGATCAAATGGTAAATTACATCCGATTGGAATAAAAAATGGCATGCATGTTAAGACCATATAGAACATATAATCCAATAGTTGGATTTTCAAAATATAAATTCAATAATAAGTTATTGGGTGACGTTACATTTTTTAGAGTTCATCACGTCTAACTTGAACCCAACTCTATCTTTTTTAATTTGATGTGAATTTTGACATATCTACCATTAGATTACATTATCTTCATGTATTTTTCATGCTTATCAAATTTCAAGGTGATGAAATATTAATTGTCATGTCATCAATTAATTGTTTAAATTCAAGATTTTGTAGTTTAAAATAATGCATAAAATATGAGTTTATAAATCAACGGTAAATTACATCTGATTGGCATGCATGTTAAGACCATACAGAACATGTAATCTAACGGTTGGATTTTCAAAATATGAATTCAATAATAAGTTATTGGTGGTGTAACATTTTTTTGAGTTACATCATGTGTAAATTGAGCCTAATCCTATATTTCTTAATTCGATGTGAATTTTGACAAATCTACCATTAGATTACATTATCTTCATATATTTTTCATGCTTAAGAAATTTCAAGGTGATTAAAGATTAATAGGCACGTTATCAATCAATTGTCTAAGTTCAAGTTTTTGTAGTTTAAAATAACGCATAAAAGATGAGTTTAAAGATCAAATAGTAAATTATATCCGATTGGCATGAAAATTGGCATGCATGTTAAGAACATATAGAAAATGTAATCCAACGGTTGGATTTGCAAAATATGAATTCAATAATAAGATATTGGATAATATAACATTTTTTAGAGTTATATTAGGTGTAACTTGAACCCAACATTATATTTCTTAATTCGATGTGAATTTTGACAAATCTACCGTTAGATTACATTATCTTCATATATTTTTCATGCTATGCAGAAAATCAAGCATAAAGCAATGGCCATTGAACTCAACCTCTACAGCAGATTTCTTAACCTGAAAATCTTCCTTAACCGCATCAACCACACTCTGGGCGAAATCAATCCATTCGCCATTCTGATAAACATTAAATGCTTTGGTGTCCCAGTTTTGTTCAAAAGTCAAAACCCTACAAATCTTTATATGTTCACTTGAAGTAACATTTCCACTCCCCAGTCCATGCTAGCCCACTTTTGATCCACATAATGAAATTACTGCTTGCAATAAGTAATCAGTGCACAGCCCAAGAGCACACAAAGTAGTTTTCAAGATCAAGTATGAATCATACCTGGCATTGCAGATTTGTTATTGTAGGCCTCAATAAAGCATCCCCAACTATCAGTCTCAACTTTTTAATGAACTCATCGCGGCCTATCTTCTTTGTCTGATTAATATCCAAAAAAATACCTGAGGAGCAGTTAAGATGATTCAATCAAAACAGAATTTTTTTTTTTTTTATTGGAAGGAAGCTGGGGTGGAGCAAAAGAGCTAACACCAAAGTTACTAAACATACCCTAAACAACTCATAATGTTCATTAATCTCGTCCATGACCTCAGAAGAAACTTTCTTTGAAATGGCAGCAAACAACATGGGAAAAGGCATCCAAGGAGATTTAGGAGCTCTTGTATTGCTTGAACCCAGACTGGGAGCTTTCCCCTCAGATCTCCCAGAATCTGAAATTGGTTGACTTATGCTCTGCTAAGAGAAATCACGTTCAAATGTCAAAAGCAGTTAATAATTGCAAATTTGCATAACAATAACATCAAATGCTGCAAACTCTTCAAAAACCAACACACGCACACCGATCAATATATATTTATATATAAACAAGGGTGGCTAAACTCTGTTATTTTGGTTCAAAAATCAAAAGACAGGCATTCTCCAATTTACTTTAATAAGTACAAGCTTCAAATATCAGGGGGAAAAAAATGCATGGTAGCAATCATCTTAAATCTATGTAGGATGCAGAAGATAAAGGGCTAAAACTTGCACGGTGTAAAACAGAGCACAAAGACGAAAATCCTAACCAAAACAGGATAAACAAATTGACTATGATTTTTTTACTAATAACAAGTAATAAAAACAAAGCATCACCAAAATATAGAAAGATTAATCTTTTTTAAAAGTAATAACTTCAGGATTAAAAAAATTAAAATAAGTAAACAATAGAAAAACTTTGCAGCAATAGACATGCATAATAAAGATTAAAAACCTCCACCCCCACCAGCGTAGTCAAAGGTGAGCTGACAGCTCGTCTATGCACCAAGACGAGGTGAGGCACCCTAGAGCTTTAAGGTAAAGTGCCTTTGGTGAGGCACTCGCCTTTAAAGCCTAGGTGAGCACCCAAGTGCTTCGAAACAACTGTAAGGCATGTGAGAGGCTCAATGAAACTTGTTCCAAAAAAAAATGAGGGCAGTTCTGTAATTAGGCAAAAAAGGGTAGTTCAGTACTTTAATTCAAGTTTGTTGCCATCACATAATCTACCGTTAGATTACATTATCTTTATATATTTTTCATGCTTATAAAATTTCAAGGTGAACATTGAGACTACACTCATCAAGTGATTCGATTGTTTAGAACTTTAGCTAAATAATTGCATTACGCCTTTTATTTTATTTTATTTTTTTGGAGAAAAAATTGCATTACTGAGCTACAATAATTTGTCATCTATGGCAAATCACTATAGGCTGTAGCTCAATTGGTGAAAAATTTAGAAATGACTACATCAATGTAGATCTTTTCTTGTGATGTTGGTAGTTAAAATTAGTGATTTAGCTTTTTAGCACCATCAAATTAATGTTAATGCTTAGAATTGTTCAATTATCAACGGTCAATGCATATAAAAGTCAAGAACTTTTGGAACTTTAGCTAAATAATTGAGACTACACTCATCAAGTGATTCGATTGTTTAGAACTTTAACTAAATAATTGCATTACACCTTTTATTTTTTATTTTTTTTGGAGAAAAAATTGCATTACTAAACTTACAAGCATTACAGAAAAAGGGAAAAATAAATGGAAAATGCCATTTTAATTTTGATTTTATATATATAAATTTCCATATGGTAGTTGTGGGAGTAGAGTTCGCCAGTAAGCTGTGGGCCATGATATCCGTACAAAGCCCAACCATAATAAGAAGCGAAAATACGGACAGAGGACCCCCAGCCCAATCATGTTGGGCCGGGCTTGTTTAGGGGCGTCCGAGGAGGAGTGCCTCCTCGGACGCACCAAATGGGAAGTCCACTTCACACCCTTTACATGGAGAAAGGTCATCCAAAATCAAAGAAAAAGGTAAGACGTTCAGGGGGCAACCACAACTGCCGCATTAAATGCAAAGAAGCTACTTTTCCAGCCGCATTAATGTGGAGAAGATAGGAGAACAGTCTTACCTAGGCCAGTGCAACTCACAGAAAAGAAGGAGGATGTCCTATGAGACAGGCACTCAAGTAGAGGCCCAGATGATAAACAAGTGTAGGGTCATTATCGTTTGAAAAATGCTATATAAGAGAAGAAAACCCTCATGAGAAGGGGGGGTGGAAGAAAAGAAAAAGGAGAGAAAGAGAGAGAAGTTCTGCAAACAAAGCAGAAGATATTGTCCCATGAACTGTAGTCCCAGGAAACTCAATAAAACATTCCCACGTTCAAATGGTTGCATGGCTTACTAACAGCTACATTTACTCTGTTTAGACTTAGTTCTACGACCCACTCTCTACAAATTCATTGTTGAGGGTCTTTTGGGCCAGAATCGCCTGCGTGCTGGTTTTGGGCCCAAAATCCGCCCTTACAATTGGCGCCGTCTGTGGGAAGAATTTGTGTCTCGACAAGTGAACAGTAAGAAATGGAAGGATCAGGCCCGCGCCAAACCGGACGTGCAGATTCTCAACGGCAGGACAATTTTTTAAATGTCGAACGAGGGAACGACCAACATAACCAACGAGAGGGAAGCGTGAACACCTCTCACACGAGTAAAAGCCGTTCAAAGGGGAAGGATCATGCATCCCATGAGCAAAACGATTGAAAGGCTTTACGAAAAGAGATTGATGATTTGAAGAAAAAGCTGCGCCGAGCATAACAGAAACGTCTTTCACCCAGCTCGGGCTCGAGCAGTGACGAGGATAACGAATACCGACGAAGATCAAGAACCCCTCCGAGCGAGACCTTTTCCTACGAGGAAGAGAGACCTCGTAAACGCAGCCACAAAAGCCCATCTTACCAAGGCCTGGCCAACGACGCCATGAGTAAGGCCCTGGATAGCATCTCCCAGTCGCCGTTTACCCGTAGAATAGAGAGGGCAGCATTCCCTCGGCGATTCCATCAACCAACGTTCGCTATATACAATGGTCGGACCGACCCAGTGGAGCATGTGAGCCAATTCAACCAGAGGATGGTTGTCCACACCAGGGATGAGGCGTTAATGTGTAGGATATTCCCATCTAGCTTAGGACCTATGGCGATGAGATGGTTCGATTCCCTCCAACCGAATTCCATAGATTCCTTTACACAGCTGACGCAGGCTTTTGGTTCCCGTTTCATCACCAACACCAGAGTCCCTCGGCCCCTCGATTCCCTCCTATCCTTCTCCATGCGGGAAGGAGAGACGCTGAAGGCCTACTCGGATAGATACTGGGAAATGTATAATGAGATAAAAGGGAAATATGATGACGTCACCATCAGTACGTTTAAAAGGGGCTTGTCGACAGAACATGGCTTACGAAAGTCCCTCACTGGAAAGCTAGTCACCAGCGTGCGCCAACTCATGGACCGAATTGACAAGTACAAAAGGGTTGAGGAGGACCAACAGATGGGGAAAGGTAAAGCGAAGGTCGTCCCTCAGGAGAGGAGGGACTTCAGGTTGGAAAGATTTAACAACGGTAACAGGCCGAGAAGGGACTATGTAGAGCAGTCCGGATCTACCGGGGCTCAAGCAATCCATGCTGTGTTCCGAGAACCTCTTCACAAAATCCTAGAGAAGTTGAAGTATGAGCCTTTCTTTCAATGGCCGAACAAGATGGCTGGCGACCCTTTGAAGCGTAATCAGAACCTGTATTGTGCGTACCATCAGGAGCCAGGCCATACTATTGATAATTGCAGGAACTTGAAGAACTATTTAGACCGGCTCGTCCGAGAAGGGAAGCTAAAACATCTACTGCATCGCCCTGAAGGATGGCAAGAACCATCAAAGAATGAAACCAGACAAAGTACGTTGAGGCCACCCATTGGCACAATTAATGTCATTCTCGCCGCACCTAGAAGGACAGGATTTGCCCCCTTCAGGGTAATGTCAGTGAGCAGTTTCCAAACTGAGCCAAACGGCAAAGAACCCAAGAGAGCTAGAAAGAGCGCCACGCCATTAATCGGGTTCACGGAGGAAGACAAACAAGGGACTATTCAACCCCATGATGATGCCCTAGTTGTCACACTCAGAATAGAGGGTTATGACGTGAAGAGGGTATTAGTTGATCAAGGCAGCGCCGTGGAGGTAATGTATCCTGATTTGTATAAGGGGCTGAACTTGAAGCAGGAAGACCTGTCGCCATACGATTACCCCCTGGTCAGCTTTGAAGGAAAAATCGTTATCCCGAAAGGCATGATCAAGTTGCCTGTGCAAACAGACTCAGACGTGGTAGAAGTGAACTTCATTGTCGTAGATGCATACTCCCCCTACACTCCTATTGTTGCCCGGCCATGGATTCATGCACTAGGGGCTGTGCCGTCAACCTTGCACCAAAAAGTAAAGTATCCCTCAGGAGATCAAATCAAGGAAATAATAGGGAGCCAAAAAATGGCTAGGCAATGCATGGTGTCGGCAATATCACAACGTCTTAGTAATGAGCCCTCCACTTCAGCCGAGAGGGACTTATAGCAATCAAAGACCTCTGCGCCGACTACGTGTAATGGAGGATCGGCCGCGGATGTGAACTGTGAGGAGCTAGAGAAAGTACTCGTCGGAGCAGACCCTGAGAGGTTTTTTCAAATTGGTTCAGAACTACCGCCCGAGGAGAAGTCAACACTGACTGCTTTCCTCCGACAAAATGTAGACGTGTTTGCTTGGGACCCCTATGAGGCCCCCGAGGTCGACCCAGATTTCATCTGCCACCACCTTAATGTGAACCCGGCCATAACACCTAAGAGGCAGGCTCCTCGACGACCGTCGAAAGAACATACCGACGCCGTGAGAGAAGAGGTTGCAAGATTGAAGAAAGTTGGGACTATCAAGGAGGTGTTCTATCCCGAGTGGTTGGCTAACACGGTAGTGGTGAAGAAGAAGAGCGGGAAATGGCGGGTCTGCGTAGACTTCACGGACCTGAACAAGGCATGTCCCAAGGATCCCTTCCTAATGCCCAAGATAGACCGGTTGGTAGATTCAACTGTCGGACACCCAAGGATGAGTTTTCTAGATGCCTTTCAGGGCTACCACCAGATACCCTTGGCTGCCGAAGACCAGGAGAAGACTGCTTTTGTCACCCCCGTTGGGAATTACCACTATAAAGTGATGCCCTTCGGCCTAAAAAATGCCGGGTCAACCTATTAAAGGATGATGACCAGAATGTTTGAACAGCAGATGGGTAAAAACGTTGAAGTGTACATAGACGACATGGTGGTTAAAAGTAAGTTGGCCCCCAACCATATTGAAGATCTCGGCAACGTTTTTCAAATACTGAGAAAGTATAAATTACGGCTAAACGCAACCAAATGTTCATTTGGAGTGGGATCTGGAAAATTCTTGGGCTATATGGTGACTCATAGAGGCATTGAGGCAAACCCCGACCAAATAAGAGCCATCCATGGCTTGCAGCCTCCTCGAAACCCAAAAGAAGTCCAGAAGCTTACTGGTATGGTAGCAGTTTTAAACCGTTTCATCTCGCGTTTAGCAGATAGATGCAGGCCATTTTTTCTCCTGTTACACAAGTAGAAAGGATTTGAGTGGAATGAGGAGTGCACTATGGCTTTCCAACAGCTAAGGAATACCTCGCCAGACCGCCAATCATGTCCAGCCCCGAGGCCGACGAGGTTTTGTTTGCCTACATAGCAGTGGCCCAGCATACAGTAAGCTTGGTGCTAATCCGAGAGGACAACGGCACACAACGACCAGTCTATTATTTTAGCAAATCCCTGCAGGAGGCAGAAACCCGCTATCTACCCCTTGAAAAGGCTATCTTGGCCGTCGTGCAGGCAACGTGAAAGCAACGTGAAAGCTTCCCCACTACTTCCAAGCGCACACTGTGGTGGTACTAACACAACTCCCCATAAAATCTGTCCTACACAGCACCGATTACATAAGCAGAATTGCAAAGTGGGGAACGATCCTGGGCGCTTTCGATATTAAGTACATGCCTCGTACTGCTGTAAAGGGCCAGGTCCTTGCCGACCTAATAGCCGAGTTTACGGAGCCCACGCTAGAGGAACAAAACGTGGTGGGAACACTAGGGGCTGATGAGAAGATGATCAGCGCAGTCTCTCAGCATGAAAACACTTGGTGGAAAGCATACATTGATGGCGCGTCAAACCAAAGGGGCTCAGGATTAGGACTTGTCCTGGTCTCACCTGAAGGGATCACAATAGAGAAGTCATTGAGACTCGGTTTTACAGCAACGAATAACGAAGCCGAATATGAGGCACTATTGGAGGGAATGGGAATGATTCGGAAAATGGGGGGGAAATCCGTAGACATGTTCTCGGATTCAAGACTTATTGTGGGGCAGGTAAATGGAGACATGGAGGCAAAGGACGAAAGAATGCAAGATTATCTAGTACGAGTTAAGCACCTGCAGGCCCATTTTCATCAATTCCGCTTGACGCACATACCCAGAAGCGGGAACACTCATGCCGATTCTCTCGCGACGTTGGCCACCTCCTCGGCCCAACCCCTACCTCGAGTCATTTTGGTGGAAGAGATCCTCCGTCCACAAACAAAGAAGGCCAAATGGGGTTGGAATACATAACATTAGGGCAGGACCGAGCTGGATGGACCCTATCGTTCGGTACTTAAAGCACGACACCTTGCCAGATGATAGGGTTGAGGCTGGCAAAATCAGGAGAAAAGCTACTCGATTCTGGCTGTTGGAAGACTCCAAGCTTTACAGACGCTCGTTCTCAGGGCCGTATTTGCTATGTGTGCACCCAGATGCTGCTGAACTCATCCTGGAAGAGTTACATGAAGGAATTTGCGGAAGTCACACAGGGGGTAGGTCTTTGTCTCACAGAGCCTTAACGCTGAGTTATTGGTGGCCGAGCATGCACAAAGAAGCCTTGGATTATGTGAAGAAGTGCGACCAATGCCAGAGATTCGCTCCGAGCATACACCAGCCTGGTGGTGAGCTAAACCCAATGTCCAGTCCCTGGCCATTTGCGCAATGGGGCCTAGATATACTTGGTCCATTCCCCAAGGCAACAGGGAACAGGAAATTTCTTCTCGTCGGCACCGACTACTTCACCAAATGGGTGGAGGCTGAGGCGCTGGCTAACATTAGGGACTTCGATGTCAAGAAGTTTCTCTGGAAAAATATAGTCACCAGGTTCGGCACCCCGCACACCCTGGTGTCGGACAACGGGCTCCAGTTTGACAGCAAAGCCTTCAGAAGATACTACAATGAGCTAGGAATTATTAACCGGTACTTTACGCCAGCTTACCCCCAGAGTAATGGACAAGCAGAAGCCGTGAATAAAACCATAATGAACGGACTGAAAAAGAGACTAGATGACGCGAAAGGAAGATGGGTGGAGGAATTAGCCCATGTCTTGTGGACATACCGTACCACGCCTCGTAGATCCACAGGGGAGACCCCTTTTTCAATGACCTATGGGGCCGAGGTTGTCATTCCACTGGAGGTGAACTTCCCAACACAAAGGACTACCACCTTCTGCCCCACTACCAATAACAAACTTCTAGAAAGGAGCTTGGACCCCATCTACGAAAGAAGGGAAGCCGCGATGGTCCACCTAGCTAACTATCAGCAGAAGCTCAAGCAAGGTTATGACGCCAAGGTGAAGGCCAGACCCTTGGCCCCTGGGGATCTAGTACTGAGGAAGGTCTTAGGCACTGCGAGGAACCCCGCAAGGGGAAAGCTCGGACCAAACTGGGAGGGACCGTACCGCATCACTTCCGTAGCCGGCGTAGGAGCCTACTATTTGGAAGACTTGGACGAGCATGTAGTGCCACGCCTTTGGAATGTAAACAACCTGAAAAGGTACTATTATTAATATAAGATATGATCTTTAATGCTGTATTGCTGTGCAGATTCTCATTCAGTGTTAAACAGAACCCAAGTTCTACATGGCTCCTCGGCCACAGACTTGGGGGAAATTAACCGCGAAACGATTCTCACTAAGTGTTAAACAGAACCCAAGTCCTGCATGACTCCTCGGCCACAGACTTGGGGGAAATTAACCGTGAGTATTATTCTCACTACTTGTTAAACAGAACACAAGTCCTGCATGGATCCTCGGCCATAGACTTGGGGGAAATTAACCGCGAAGCGATTCTCATTGAGTGTTAAACAAAACTCAAGTCCTGCATGGCACCTCGGCCACAGACTTAGGGGAAATTAACCGCGAAGCGATTCTCATTAAGTGTTAAACAGAACCCAAGTCCTGCATGGCACCTCGGCCACAGACTTGGGGGAAATTAACCGCGAAGCGATTCTCATTCAGTGTTAAACAGAACCCAAGTTCTGCATGGCTCATCGGCCACAGACTTGGGGGAAATTAACCGCGAAACGATTCTCACTAAGTGTTAAACAGAACCCAAGTCCTGCATGGCCCCTCGGCCACAGACTTGAGGGAAATTAACCGCGAGTATTATTCTCACTAAGTGTTAAACGGAACCCAAGTCCTGCATGGCACCTCGGCCACAGACTTGGGGGAAATTAACCGCGAAGCGATTCTCATTGAGTGTTAAACAGAACCCAAGTCCTGCATGGGTCCTCGGCCACAGACTTGGGGGAAATTAACCGCGAAGTGATTCTCATTAAGTGTTAAACAGAACCCAAGTCCTGCATGGCACCTCGGCCACAGACTTGGGGGAAATTAACCGCGAAGCGATTCTCATTAAGTGTTAAACAGAACCCAAGTCCTGCATGGCCCCTCGGCCACAAACTTGGGGGAAATTAACCGCGAGTATTATTCTCACTAAGTGTTAAACAGAACCCAAGTCCTACATGGCACCTCGGCCACAGACTTGGGGGAAATTAACTGCAAAGCGATTCTCATTGAGTGTTAAACAGAACCCAAGTCCTGCATGGCACCTCGGCCACAGACTTGGGGGAAATTAACCGCGAAGCGATTCTCATTGAGTGTTAAACAGAACCCAAGTCCTGCATGGCACCTCGGCCACAGACTTGGGGGAAATTAACCGCGAAGCGATTCTTACTAAGAGTTAAACAGAACCCAAGTCCTGCATGGATTCTCGGCCACAGACTTGGGGAAATTACCGTTATTTTCACGTATTCATTCATCTATACTTAACTTTCAACAGCAAGTGACAGAACAGATATCCATTCATAATAAAAACAAAAGAGAATAAAACAACGATATCTGAAAGGGAATAACCTTTATCATTAAAAATCGAAGGCAGTTCTATTTACAAACACTAACAAGGAAAAACGAAACAAAATACAAAAGATAAGACAAATAAACCCTATACTAGTCTCCTAAGAGCCTTGGCCAGGAGTGGTTTGGTCATCAGTTGCTTGGGTCCCTGAAGTAGCCTCCTTGGCCTGTGTGACGATCTCATTGATGGAAAGGCTGTCCTCGGGTAACTTGCCCTGCGCGGCCTGCTCATGGCCTCGAGTCTCGGGAAGGGAGGAGTCCGTTGGAAGAGGTTCTGTGGAGGCAACTTCATCGGGAATTTCAGGCACGTCCTCCGGGAAAAAGATGTTCTCAGCCTTCCTGAGATCAGAGTCTGCTGGGACAGCTGCGCGATCCAGGGCTACACCCCAGGACATGGTGATATACTCCCTGCAAACCGTGGCCACTTCCTCTGCCAGCCTGATTTCGGTATCATGGACTCCACGATCATACGAGGCCGCCACAGCCTTCTCGGCAGCCTCCCTGGCCAAGCGGGCCTCCTCTTTGGTCCTTGCAAGCTCAGCCTTGAGCTTTGAAACCGCCTGCTGCTCCGCTGTGAGTTTCTCCTCAGATTGGCGGAGCTGTATGCGCAGATCGTCAGCCTGCTTTTCAGCGTTCTTAAGGCCGGCTTCTGCACTCGCATGAGCCTTCTTCGCCTCCTTTATTTCATTACTCTGGCGATAAAAATCTAGTTTGAGGTCGCCAGCAGCCTTCTTAGCGACAGAGCGGGACTGAGCCTCCCTATGCAGATCCTCACAAGCCTTCTTGGCCCATTCCTCTGCAACAAAATTTTTTTGAGTGACCTGCACTTGGAGGGAAATGAAAACCCTATTAAAACATGACGATGAGAGAGTACACAATATGGAGACGAGATAGAAGATTCCACTTACCATGGCCATGTCTCTCTTCAAAGACATGAAAAGTTCGGGCTGACGAGTCTTTCTGAGACCCTCCATATCACGAGGCAAGAGAAGAGGCTGCTGCAGGGCCTCAGCCAAGAATGATGCCTGCCCTCGTTGGGATTCCCATAAGGTTGCATCCCAGGGGATTGGGGCGCCGTCTAATTCGATCCGCGGTGACCATGTTCGTTGGTCCCTACGAATGGCCGCCTCGTCTCGGCTATCAGTGGACCTAGTTCTCTTCTCTCGGGGCTCTTTCAGCTCCTTGCCCTTCTTTTGAGGCCTGGCCTTTTCACGACCAATCTCTCCCTCCTCTGTTTCTTCTATAGACCTTTTTCACCTTAAATTAGACATAGGCTGCAGCGCCGCGTCCGACGAGGGAGGGAGAGGAGGAGTAGGAGCCTTAGGGGCAGTTTGTTCCTTCGAGACCTCCTTAGAGGACTGCCCCTTGCTCCTGTTAGATAGAAGGCCCCTGAGGCCAGCCCTTGGCTTTAAATCCATCCCTTCTTCTTCAGTCTCTTCACTGGTATCCGCTTGTGCGACAACTAAACCAGTATCAGGAGCCGCTGAGGCGCGGTCTAAATCGGCGTCGGAGTCCGAGAGCTCTACTACCCTGGCCGACGCCTCTCCTTCCTCGGTAAATTGGAACTGGTCTATTTGTTCCTCTAAGGATGAATGCGAAGAATCAGCCTCCTCCTCCGGGATAACCACTGCGGGAAAGGCTCGTTGGGGAGGCAGCCGAACAGGAGGTAAATCCGTTGAAGCGAGGAACCCTGGTATGGATACGTCAATACGTGCCAATCTTGGACTGCCAGCCCTTATTGCTTGGCCGGCGTCTACCAAGGATCGAGTGAGGGGAACGTAGTCCAGAATCAAGGGAGCCGACCGTAATTGTCCGTCCTTGCTTACAAAAATCTCGGATCTCAGGAGGTAGTTTAAAGCTGGGACGTTGACCAAGCTCAGTCGAAGGGATGTTCGCTCCTTGTCTGCAAAGGCCGTTAAAGTTTTCATGTTAGTCCGAGGAGGCACGCAACCAAACCAACAAGTTTAAAATAAAACGACAAGAAAAAAGAGGGGGGAGGGCTCAAAAACTAAGGTCCTCCCCACGGAATCTAGTTCTATGCCACCCCACCTGGCGTTCCCGCCCTAGTCGGACAGTGAATGCCGTCATGCCATATTCCGGAGACGATCAAATGGTCGTCCTTCAGGCCTTTGCTGGACTTGGGAAGGCAGGATATCAACCTCACTTCGTCAGTCCTGGACTTTAAGTAGTAAGAGTCACCGAGCTTATGGCATTCATAAAGATGAACCACGTCGTGCCATGAAAGGCCGAGGTTCATCTGGTCGTTTAAGGCGTCGGCGCACCCCAGGATCCGTAACAGGTTCGTGGTGCACTGGTGGGGGGCCAATCTATGACAACGTAGGTAGTCCCTAGTTATTCTCCCCATTGGAATCGTCATTCCTCCTTCCATGAAGGCTATCATTGGAATTACGACTTCCCCCGTTCTTCTCTTGAACAGAATTTCCTCCTGGTGGCAATACTCTAAACCTACCTCCGGTGGAATACGATACTTCGCCCTGAAGCCCGCCATACTGGCCGGAGAGTCTACCATTTTTTCAAGCCTACCCATCCCCTCTAATCCTAGACAACGTGAAGGCAGATTTGTCTAATGAAGAGTAACAAAGGAGAAGCGCACACTTACGGGTAAGAAACTCGACGGAATCTTCAAAAGAACGGCGGCGAAGGTAAGAACGTGCTGAAGGAGAAGGCTCTGAGATGTTCTGAATACTGGAACATTCGTCAAAAGCGAGGAATGAACGCCTTCAAAACCTTATATTCTCAGAGGGAGTTGGACAGACGCACTCCCGCCTAGAGCAAATGAAGCGTCGTCCACCGTTGATCCGGTCTCCAACCGTTGGATTGAAAGAGCGTAAAACTCCAAAAAGCTGCAATTATTTCCCCCCGGGCCAATAAATGCCTGCAGCATTAATGAGGCACGTGAGGGCACGTTCCTGCACGTGTAAAGCAGGAATCCACAACGCACTGTCCAGTAGGTATCAAAATCCCGCCTTTCCTCCTCGGACCAAGAAGGAAGAGCCGGAATTTTGAGGGGCTATTGTGGGAGTAGAGTTCGCCAGTAAGCTTTGGGCCATGATATCTGTACAAAGCCAAACCATAATAAGAAGCGAAAATACGGACAGAGGACCCCCAGCCCAATCATGTTGGGCCGGGCTTGTTTAGGGGCGTCCGAGGAGGAGTGCCTCCTCGGACGCACCAAATGGGAAGTCCACTTCACACCCTTTACATGGAGAAAGGTCATCCAAAATCAAAGAAAAAGGCAAGACGTTCAGGGGGCAACCACAACTGCCGCATTAAATGCAAGGAAGCTACTTTTCCAGCCGCATTAATGTGGAGAAGACAGGAGAACAGTCTTACCTTGGCCAGTGCAACTCACAGAAAAGAAGGAGGATGTCCTATGAGACAGGCACTCAAGTAGAGGCCCAGATGATAAATAAGTGTAGGGTCATTATCGTTTGAAAAATGCTATATAAGAGAAGAAAACCCTCATGAGAAGGGGGGGTGGAAGAAAAGAAAAAGGAGAGAAAGAGAGAGAAGTTCTGCAAACAAAGCAGAAGATATTGTCCCATGAACTGTAGTCCTAGGAAACTCAATAAAACATTCCCACGTTCAAATGGTTGCATGGCTTACTAACAGCTACATTTACTCTGTTTAGACCTAGTTCTACGACCCACTCTCTACAAATTCATTGTTGAGGATCTTTTGGGCCAGAATCGCCTGCGTGCTGGGCCTGGGCCCTAAAATCCGCCCTTACAGTGGTGATAATAATCAATTTGGTGTGTTTATTTTTTTGTCCAAAAAGAAGAAACACTATTTTTATTTTTATGAAACAAAGAAGAAACACTCATGTCAATAATTCATAATTCAATGTGATTGTGTAAATATTTTTGTATAGCCTGACTTTATTTTATGTGAAAATGAATAAAATCATTATTGAATGAAAATTTAAACAAACTTGTTTTCTACCTTTAAAACACTCATTAACTTATTTTTTTTTTTTTTTAGAATACTAAATATTTTAACACACACACATACAAGGGGAGAAGGTTTTAAAGAAACTAACAGTGGTTTGTTAACTTAAACTTATGCATGAAAAATTAATGAATTATTATTAACAATATATTTCTTATTTTGAAATATATATATTAAAACTTATAATCATTAAAAATTTATTATTGTTACTATTATTATTGATAGGATTAAATATTTATTATTACTCTAACATGTAACCACAGCATTCTCCAAAAAACAAAAAACATTCTCGATCCAAGTCAAGCGCATGGACAAGTGTGTGTTCATGTTCACCTTCTAGCATGAGGCTGACCTCCATAAAGCATACTAGAGAAAACCGCAGTCTATCCAAGGAGGCCACCTGATTCTCAAGCACTGGAGCCCTTCTCTAGCGTAGCAAAAAGTTTCCTTTTCTTCCTCCACATTCTGGGTCCAAATCCTTGGTCTCCCAGACCTTTGGAAATCTAAAGATAATCTCCTGAAGATTGGTGCAAAAGCCGGCAACGTGGTGGAAGTGAACTTAGCAGGAGAGCAAGAAAGTAGCCAGAAAAGATTCACTAGTGTGCAAATTGATATAGATATAAGCCGACCTCTCATGCCAGGAGTTTTCCTTCCTAAGGCCAACCTACCAGAACTTTCAATTGGTTTGAAATTCGAAAAGCTTGCAAATGTGTGCTATGGATGCGACATTATTGGACATGAGCTCCAAACATGTAAAGATAACATTTTCAGACTCAAAAATCCATTTGATTATGAGTTTAGAGCCTCGGGCCCTTGGCTGAGGGCAAAAAACAACGATATTTCTACAAAGGCTTTTGTTGTACCCAACTGCTACCCCCACCCATTGGAAGTAGTTGAAATATCACCCACTTTGTCTAACATCGGCGCTTCCCCGGGATCAAGATCAACCAGCAGATCAGCAGACCACCCCAACCATGTCTTGTCCATGACAAAATGTCCTTCCCAGGATCACTCACTCAAGGACGCACAAACGGCCAGCCTTGACATGTCAGTGCAGTACCACCCCAAGACCCGTAGTAGTGCTATTGAGCAAGGGACCCTTTGTGAACAGTCTGTTAGCTTATCCTAAGACGTCAACCTCTTCCCTCTTATCTCTTTGACCCCAGCAAATAGCCCACACTAGCCAACAACCCAATACCTTCCCACCCATACATCAAAGGAATATCAAAATGGAAGTCTAAGCCCAACCATTCCACCAGGATTTGGAACACATCAAATAAGCCTAAATCCAAATAACTTAACTAAGTCAGACATATATGCTCAACAACCTGACCCTTCCTCCCATAAACATATCACAAACCATTCTTCAATCTCAGCCCCTTGGGCAAAATACTACTTTTTAAGGAAAATTATAGGAGAATAGCATGTGAGTGAAGTTATTTAGTTACGTAGACTCTTTTTTAAACTTGAGTTTCAACTCAAAATCGAGTTTAGCAAACTAGATCTTCAATTTGTTATACAACGTCAGATTGCCATACAACCTAAACTAATTGAAATTTGAGTTTGATAAACTTGATTTTAGGTTAGAACTTGAGTTTGACAAATTTGAGATCTAAGAAGAGTTTACATAGCTAAACGATAATGTGTTTAAACAACAGTTTTCAATTTTTTTGAAAATACGTGTGAGTGAAAAAGTGTATGAAAATACATGTAATATTGTTTAAAAACTAAAAACATGCGTTTAAACACATGTACCAAACGGCCTAAATAACTTCACCACCATCGTGCTATCTACCTAAAATTGTCATTAAAAACTACTATTCAGCAAATTTTGCCCAACCCCTTCTTATGATCCAAGCATCCCCAATCCCTTCAATTCATGACTCTTTCCTCAAATCCTTACAAAACCTATCCTCCAACAAAAGCGAAAAGTCACCAAAAAAGAATTTGCTCTATTCGCAAAGAGATTAAAGGAAATATGTGACGCCCCTAAAGCAGTTTCCTCTGACCTCGAGACCATCACGATCATTCCTCAAGTCAAGCTTGAACACTCCATCCAAGAGGAAAGGCATAAATAAAGTGTTTGCCTGCTTTTTAATGACATTGGAGTTTAAAAAAAAAAAAAAAAAAAAAAAAAAAAAAAAAACTGCAGAACCAGTGACTGCAGAAAAACCAGGCCCCTACCATATATAAACCCATTTCCAAAAACTTCAAAATGTCAACTTTTTACCTTTTTTACTCAACCTTCAACCTTCAACGTTTATCATCTTCATTTTCTTAATCTTTAGCTAGTTTCTCTCTCTCTTCAATCTCTACTAATCTCTTTGATCCAAATAACATGCAACCAAAAGCCACACTCAGCGTTCATATTTTCACATTTTGGATCAGTTTCAGAGGCCCAATTGACCACTTTCCCCAGTCAAATCGATGATCTGCATATGGGCCCTTCAACAAAAAATAATCTTTTTTGTGAAATTCAATCAATTCTCTATCTGGGTTTTGCTAGTTTTGATCAGATTTTTTAGACTTTGAGTTTCATAGGTGTTTTGGTGTTTGTCTTCTTAGGTAGTAGAAATGGTGGATCAAGGGCTTCATCTGGAAAATTAAAGATTTAACTGTGAATTATTTGCAACTTACCATTGCCTTTGCATCAATTATTTGCAAATCTTTTAAGTGTTGTCCACAAAAGAAAAGTTTAGGATAAAACGGGCATGTATTATTATTATTAAGAAAAACAGAAGTTCACTAGAAGTATGGGCAAGCATTGTAAGCCCAAGCCCGTATGATCAAATGCAAAACAAAACATTGTGCAAAATTAAAATTGGGCTTTGAAGTGGGTGGGTTGGGCCCATGGTGAACATGTATGTTAGCATGGCAGCCGTCTGATCTGATCGAAAAAGAACCCTAAAAAGGAAGAGATTATATATAGAAGGGTAAATTCTAGAAAACACCCCTGAGGTTTGGATTAGTTACAGTTAGGTCCAAGATATTTTAAAAATGACCAATTTGATCCTTAAAAGCATTGTTATTAATACCGTTCCGTTCCGGCCGGAATGGTCTGAAAATTTTGTACTAGTCCTTAAACCGGTACGAATCACCCTCTTGTTCCACCTCGGACCAAATTTCGGTTCGTACCGGCCCGTTTCAGCCATTTCGGCTTGTTTCGGTGAATTTTGGCCGGTAGACATATTTTGGCCAGTACTAAATCAACTGATAAATGCAGAAAATTTTTCCTTTTCAAGTTTTAATGGCTATTACCTGAACCCATCGCAGCTCATCTTACAAGTTGAATGGCTCACGTACTCATCCCTTTATAGCAGGTTTCCACCACGTCGACGGTTGTCGGAATGAACCTAGTGGCAGCTGCTGTTGCTTCATCTTCTTTTTCTTCTTCTTCTTCTTTCTTTTCGTCCGCTGGTCCTTCAATTCTATTTTGAATTTTCTTTGCCTACTTTCTGTGTTTTCTTTCTTGTTTTGTGAACCTAGCACGTGACTAGGTGTTGGAAATGACAAAGAGACTTGACAACAAGTTTTAGGCTTTGTTTATGTGGGTTCACACTTAGGCTGTGTTTGGTTCCCGTAAAATATTTTCCAGAAAATAAATATTTTTCGGAAATGCTATTTTCGGGAAAGGAAAATATTTTCAAGTGTTTGGTTGCATTATGAAAATTGTTCTAGAAAATATTTTCATGTGTTTGGTAACATTCTGAAAATGCTATTTTCCACCACCACCCACATAAAACCGACCACCACACAACAGAAAAACCACCAAAACACCACCACCCACACCACCAACAACAATAAAAATCAAAATCACAGAGAGAGAGAGAGAGATCGGTTCATGGGTTTTCTGTGAAGTCCAAGGCTCTAGGTCGCCCGAAGGCTCTGGGTCGAAGATCGGTGGGTCGAAGGCTCTGGGTTCGTGGCGTGATCTGAGCTCTGGGTTTTCCAGCGAAGTCGAAGATTGGTTTGTGGTGTGAAGGCTCTGGGTCGCCGGTGAAGTCGAAGGCTCGTGGGTCGAAGGCTCTGGGTTCGTGGCGTGATCTGGGCTCTGGGTTTGCCGACGAAGTCGAAGATTGGTTCGTGGGTTCGTGGTACGAAGGCTTTGGGTCGCCGGCGAAGTCGAAGGCTCGTGGGTCGCCGGTGATGGGCTCTCTCTTCTTCCTCTCTCTCTCTCTCTCTCTCTCTCTCTCTCTCTGTTTTCTGGAAAATGAGATTTGAAGATAAAATAAAAACGAAAATGATTTTACACTTCAACACACGGTCAACTGAAAAGCATTTCCGGAAAATTTATTTTCCATGCGCAACCAAACACCCGCATTTACGGAAAAGCATTTCTGGAAGTGATTTGAAGCCAAAACAAATACAACCTTAATATATAAATAATAAAACTATTTTAATATTTAACTTTACTTTTATATTTCAGTTTTTTAATAGTAATTTTTTGTGAGAATATTTTAATAGTAAAATTGTTTTAATAGTATTTTATTTTATTTTTGTGTGAATCAATAGTATTATTATAATTATTGGGTAGATTTTTATACTTGAAATTGATATATTAGCTGAAATATGGAATTATAGTTTTAAGACTCAATAAATTATATGGTTTTTGGACCAATAATATATAAGGAAATATAAGTGTATGGACACGATTTGTAACGACCCGTAACAGTGTTGGGTTCGCACGTAAAAAGGCCCAAACAATATCACTTATAGAGCGTGGGTTTGAAAGGCTAGGCCCCAGGCGCCAGACGGTGGGTTTTTCATGGTGTCCGTACATGGTTAAGTCGTTTTCGCCCTAGGAGTCTTTCTCCTGGAGGCAGGCTGGGAGGCTCTGGTTTTTGGCCATTTTTCCCAGCCACTTCTTTGGATTGCTTCCTTTTCTTTTTATATTCACCTGTACTCCTTATCCTTCGTCCACGTGTAGGATCGACTTTTCCAGGATTGATACTTGTCCCATCAGCCTATATCCAGAGTGGTTGGGGGTGGTTGTAAAAGTTGGAGAGTATGGCTCTGTTAGGTGCAGAGTATTGAATGGAAGTAAGGGCAGCTTTCCCTGGTCGTTATACTTTCTAGCGTATCCTTCTCTATTGACCTAGATATTTTAGATATTTTCCAAGCTGTTCCTATACCGTTTCTGCCCTTCCTTCCAGGGGGACCTCGGACATGCCGAGGACTGAATCGTCCTCAGCTGTGTCCCAAGACTATTCTGTACTTGCATTACCGAGCCTGGGCTATAACCTTCCTCGGCTCGGGCTTTGGGCCCCAATGAATAAATAGGCCAGGGCCACACTTTATTGGGCCCCACAATAGCCCCTCAAAATCCTGCTGTCCGACCTCCTGGTTGGAGAGGAGGGTTTTGGTAATGCCAAGCCTTTATTATGGCTCGTTTAGCCCTGCCCTCCATTAATGTTGGTGTCCCTTCATCTATCCCAGAAATGCTCCGTACTTTAGACTATGAGACATTCCTCTGAGTTCATTCACGATGCGCTCCTATCGTTTCATTTATCCGAAACGTGCTTTTAATGTCTTCCTTTTTCGAGACCATTTAAATTCGACGGTTTATTGATGATGTGGGGAAGTGGAACGGGTATATTCTCGTTTACAGATTTTCTTGGAAATCTGGACAGATTAAATACCTCCCGCTTTACTCTTCATATAAGAAGAAAGGCAAGGGGTTATTTCTCTTGTACAGAGACCCTTTTAATCCTTCTGAAATCTAAAAATCCTTAGCCTTTCCCAGAGTTTCCCTTATCCGCTCGCTCACACCTTGAATCGTGATAAGTTCAAGATAGGAGTGGGAATGAAGAGACCATACCCTTCCCAGAAATGCTACATTCTTACGAAACTCAAAATGGCTCGGTCAGGGCAGGGATGGGAGAGACTCAAGATATCTCTCATCCTCCTTTCAGTCAAAATCCGAAGCAGGGGCTCGTCGTGTCAAAATTTTGGTGCGGCTGAGCTGGGATCACCCATTATCAGTACCAGCCGCTCTCCTATGAGCATAGCTAACATGTCACCAGCGTGCTAGGAGTCAGGATTGAGGCAGGGACTAAGTGTCCCTGCTTCCTCCTCTCTTCCTTCACTGGTGTCTCCTTTTGCCTCCCCTTCTTCTTCTTTCTCATCACCAGATCCATCCTGGTGCTTTTACTTCTTCCTCTTCTTCTCCTCCTTCTCCTTATTCATCAAAGAAGGTCCTCCTCTCAATATGGGCGCTACTGGGGCAGAATTTGGAGAGACTTCGGAGCTGAGTTTAAAAAGATTTTTGGTCGTTTGTTTGGTTGTTGTTGTTGTTTTTTTTTTTTTAATTGTTTTTGCAATTCATTTTCCGTATAGGCTTGTTTAAGCCCTTCGTTGTACCTGTAATACCTTTTTATATTAATAAAAGTCAATACTGTTTTATTTTGTATATTCTGCCTCTTCTTTCTGAAATGATTATCCCGTGAATAGACGCATTACCACATGACTCTTTTTTTTTTTTTTTTACTTTTATATTCTAAACGATGCTTAGGGCCGAAATCCTTGTTAATAAAAGGACCTTACTTTGCGCTTGCTGAAACTATCTAACACAATAATGCCGATCTGAACAAATGATACTTAGGAAACTATCTAGCATAATAATGCCGATCTGAACAAATGATACTCAGGGCCGAAACCCTTACTAAGAAAAAAGATGATATTATGAACTCATTGAAGCTACCTTGCATAATAAGACCGACCTGAAAAAGGGTTGTATGCCCCAAACTGAATGAGGTGATGGCTGAATGCTCGGTGCCATGTAAAAAGTAATCATCTGAGGATATGTAACCCAAAATGAACAGCCCCTGCGGGTCGCTGAGCAATAAGGTGTTTCGTCATTTTCCTAATGACCTTCACAGCCTTAACCTTTATTGGTATTTGGTCCGAGGACTGAGCGACTTAGAATTTTCTTAAGTAGTTGGTTTCCCCATAGGTTTGAGTCCGAGGACCATGCAATACCTTGGTTCTATCCAAAACTTGATTTTGATAAGTAGTTGGTTTCCCCATAGGTTTGAGTCTGAGGACCATGCAATACCTTGGTTCTGTCTAAAACTTGATTTTGATAAGTAGTTGGTTTCCCCATAGGTTTGAGTCCGAGGACCATGCAATACCTTGGTTCTGTCCAAAACTTGATTTTGATAAGTAGTTGGTTTCCCCATAGGTTTGAGTCCGAGGACCATGCATGAGACCTTGGTTTTTAGGGGAATTAGCTCCTCGGCCAAGCCCCTAGAACCATCTGTGGGGCTGACATTACGTAGCGCAGCCCCTAGTAAAGAAACATAGCCCCTGATGGAACTTTACACTAGAATACTACAACCGGATGTTAGAAATGACAAGGGAACTGTCTCGTCCTACCGCCTATGCCAAGACACAAGCCTTTCCCACAAACGGCGCCAATTGTATGGACACGATTTGTAACGACCCGTAACAGTGTTGGGTTCGCACGTAAAAAGGCCCAAACAATATCACTTATAGAGCGTGGGTTTGAAAGGCTAGGCCCCAGTCGCCAGACGGTGGGTTTTTCGTGGTGTCCGTACATGGTTAAGTCGTTTTTGCCCTAGGAGTCTTTCTCCTGGAGGCGGGCTAGGAGGCTCTGGTTTTTGGCCATTTTTCCCAGCCACTTCTTTGGATTGCTTCCTTTTCTTTTTATATTCGCCTGTACTCCTTATCCTTCGTCCACATGTAGGATTGACTTTTTCAGGATTGATACTTGTCCCATCAGCCTATATCCAAAGTGGTTGGGGGTGGTTGTAAAAGTTGGAGAGTATGGCTCTGTCAGATGCAGAGTATTGAATGGCAGTAAGGGCAGCTTTCCCTGGTCGTTATACTTTCCAGCGTATCCTTCTCTATTGACCTAGATATTTTAGATTTTTTCCAAGCTGTTCCTATACCGTTTCTGCCCTTCCTTCTAGGGAGACCTCGGACATGCCGAGGACTGAATCTTCCTCGGCTGTGTCCCAAGACTATTCTGTATTTATTGGATAATGTTTAGAAATATTAAGCAATATTTGAATCTCTTCTTGCTGTATTCGTGCTGGCATTTGTGTAATTGTCTATTTTGCTATTTGGATATATGTTTCACTTGTCTGAAAGTTAGACTATGAAGAACTTGCCAGGGTTAACATTGTCTGCATATTATGTAGTCATTATTAAGTGATTGTTCTTCTTTGACTAATTAATGGTTGTGTGAGTGCTTTCTAATGCTTGTGAATCTCTTTGCCCCTGCAGGAACTTGAGAGGAAGAGAAAGGAGAGAGCTCAGGTTGCATATGAGAGGAAGAAGCAGTTGACAAAATTGAGGGTTAAAGTGGAGAAGACTGCTGAGGAGAAGCTTGGCCCCCAGCTTGAAGTTATTGCCCCTATCAAGTATTAAGCATTGAAACACGCGGCCATTTATATTGAAAAAACTGAGTTGCAGTTAAATTTCTTTAGCATTTCGTTACAATGTTTTTGTCTGTTTGTGCAGGGTACATCTGCCTTGCTGCAATTTTTCAAGTAGAAGATGTCGTGTTATAAATTGTTATCTGAATTGGGTTTTCAAATTAGCTATGTTTGTGTCATTAATTGTCTCGTACTCCATTATACATTTTTTACTTAATTTGTGATGTCATTTGTATTTTTTGTTTGTTTGGATTGGATGATAATATTTTCATGTTATTTCTAGAATGTTTACTTTTAGGGTATGTTTGTGTATTTTTGTGTTCACCTCCAATGTTGATCTACCTCCAAGTTCCCACTATTTGGCATTCATTGGACCAATGATTTCCCTAACTATTTTTGGGATTAGTAGAACCTACAGCTAGATATTAGTAAGAGAATACAGGTTCAGATGCTTGGGGTATGCTGTATCAGATTGCCTGGTCTTTGGATATTGCTATATCAGATAGCTGAATTTTGTGTCTTATGAGTTCCTTGTGAATTCATTTCTAGAAGAATTACCGTTTCATATTTTCATAAATATGGAAATACATAGATGACCTCGTACTGTTTGCTATTTGGTATCTTAGCAAATAAGTCTAGAAGGAAATCAATTAGCAGAACAAATAAAACTTTTGATTGCCAATCATCAGCTGCTTGACATTCTGAAAGTAAGCATATGAAACGTTTTTCAACCCCAGCACATTAAATTATTAACGCCACTATGAACACTTGGCTGCCACAAGCCAGTTATCCCTGTGGTAACTTTTTTGACACCTCTAGCTTCAAATTCTGAAGGTCTAAAGGATAATTCCGAATGTCTAAAGGATCAATAGGCCATGATTTCATGGTTCGTGTTTATACTGAAAATCAGAATCAAACGAGCTTTTACCCTTTTGTTCCACACAAGATTTCTATTCTCATTGAGCTCATCTTAGGACACTTGCGTTATCTTTTGACAGATGTGCCGCTCTAGCCAAACTCCCCACCTGACAACGTCTTCTGCCCAAATTGGCTTGCCGAGGCGAGCCTTGGGTCCAAAAAGAGGGGCAAAGCCCCGCTTCTGATTCATGGAATAAGTAAAATAAAGTTAAAAGTAGTGATATTTCACTTTAGCCTTTTGACTCCCACTTATCCTACACCTCTCAAGTCATTTCACAAAGTCGGACTGGAGTCAAGCCTATAACAATGCATATCCTCCCATTCCTTCTTGCAAGCCAATAGTAGTTGCAAAAGTTACCACGATTGCTCAATGCCATAAGAGCATTCCACTGATGGTCATAACTCAAGCATCCTTCTTCTATATTCAATCTCATGTGTGTCAAAAATTTTTAAGAATGAAATTTGTCAGTTGGTGGTTTCAAGTAAAAGTCACATTTTGCACAAAATCTAAGCAGCCTAACTCACTAACTTGATGAAAGAAAAACCAAAACCTCAGCTGAAACTTTTTTACTGCAAAGAGGCAATTACTTTTAGCTGAAAAAAGAAAAAAGAAAAAAGAAAATGCAAGTCTAAAACTCTTCCCAAACCTATAAAAAAAGAATTTTTTTTTAAAAGAATGAAAGAAAATGCATATCAAAGTATCATTCAAGGTAAAATATATATTAGTGTGCAAAAGAACTACAAACATCCAAGACAATTAAAAATTAACAATATCCACACAAAAAAAAGAAAAAAAGAAAAAAGCTTCATGTGAGGATTATGCTTAATTATGCAAGTTGAACATATGAAAAGCAATGAATTTAATTTTATGTATTGAACACTATTATGCTACTAAAATCTCATACTAAACTAAGAATAACTACAAAATCTATATAACATTATAGCTATATTGGTTAGGTTCAAACACCGTCTTCTTGAATTAATTATTCCCAATGAGAAAAATACACACATAGCCTTGCATGCTTATATACATGTAGGGCAGGACAATAGCTAATCATAGCCTCACTCTCAAGCCATTTTTGAATTCAAACATGTTCCAATTTTCTCTAACAAAATTAGAAATATTTTGCTAAAATCCACATCATAAAACACAAATAAGTCATTCTATCCAATAGAGTGACAATTTGTGAATGCAGTATTATACAAAATATGAATGGTTTTGATTCATGGGCAACTAAACAGGCCTAAGAGATGTGCCTAATGAGGGAAACATGCAAAGAAGAATCCATTATCAAGTCTAATGTTATTTGCCTTAGTCAAATAGTTCGATAGTCAATAGATTCATAATTTCTCTACAACTAAAAGTAATGGCTAATAGGTATTTATCATGACCAACTCTACAACGTGACAGAGACTAATTTTACAACAAAAGGCTTGCATTTCTTCTTAGCGTCAAAACAAAGGTTATTGTTTCAAATTTGTTGTTAATTAATATAACACCATGGTATCATCCAAACTCACTCAAGCCCCTAATAGGTGGATTTCACACAAGTTAGGAGAAGTGTTCAATTGGTGAATGGTTTATATGTAGGCTCTATAAAGTTAGAGGAAGCACTAAACATCATATACCTGTATTCATAAAATTAAGGACTTCACATAGCGTGAAAAATACCAGAATTGTTTTTTTCAAGAGAAATACCTGTTGGGGAATGAGTCGTGGGCAACTCATTCCCTTCGTGGCCTAAACAAAACCTGAAACTCCTGAATAACAATAAAAAATTAAGCTATAATCAAATTAAGTAATACAACTTTGACTAAAACAATCAAATCAGGGAGGAGTAAAATAAAAATCAAATAATGATTCATAGATATAAAACCCAAATCGCCCATATTATAAACCAACCAATCAAATCTTCATTAATTTTGACCCTTTTTCAAGTAGAGAAACCCCCTGATAGGATTAAAATCAAAAGCACATTAAATTATCAAGTAGATTATAAAGTAACAATCGGAAATTAAGCGAAAATTGAAATTAGTAAACATATATTTGACTAAAAAAATCAAAACAGGAAGGAGGAAAACAGAAATCAGATAATAAGTCATAGATATAAAACCCAAATTGCCCAACAAAAACAACGAAATTTCCCATTTTTTAATCAAAAGAAAGCAAACCCAGATTATAAATCAATCAGGATTGCCCAAATTTTGATCGCATAAACACAACAAACCTAAAAACCCTAGAATATGAAACTAAGATTAGTTGAAAATTACTGAGAAAGAATGGTCTTAATTATATCAAGGCTAGTTCGGGCTTTGAAAAAGATAGCATCCATCCCTCGCACCATCCTTAAGTTTTCAAGAAAATAAAACTTACCGACAACTGTGTGGAACTGGAAGATGGAGGGAGATCGGTCTAACAGTAGTGAAGATGCCTCCCTCAGGTTTCTCTCTCCAACACTCTCTGCATCTGATTTCTATCTCTGTGTTTTACGGCCACAACTCACAAATGCTCTCTATTATATATCTCTCTCTAATCGTTTTTTATTTAATATAATATAGAGAAGCAGAGCATCAGGTTTAGGATTTAGAAAAGTTTTATTATTATTATTTTTTTATTGTTGTGCTGATGTGAAAAATGGTAGAAGTTTTAAAAAATTCGGTTATATATATATATATATATATATATAATAATGCAATAAAATTCAACTTGCAGATAATACTTAATATATATATCTTTTTTTTGATGAATTACTTAATATATATCTTGGGATATACTTATCATAAAAAAAATAAAAAAGAAAAAAAAAACTTAAACCGTTTATAAACTAACATTTAAATTTATAAATAAGAAAAATCTTATAAATTTATAAATAAGAAAAATCCGTGCAACGGGCCAATAATTAGTTTGCTTATAAATGCCTATATCTCTTATATTCCGATTCTCTCCTCCTTTATTCCGCGGGTCCATGGCCACCTCGTTCCATGACTTCATGTGCCCCATGCCCATCCCCCATTTGTGTAACAATACATGATATAAATATGTATGGAAATGATGAGTAATGAGGATAAGGATGAAATATATATTTTGATAATCTTTTCTCATATTTTTCACAACAAATGTCAATCCTTATAGCGTCATGAACATGTAAATGGGACACGTAGTGTATAAACTTTTTTATTATTATTAATAGTTAAAATTTCTTTTATTTATTTATTTATTACATTAAAGTTAGAAAAGAAAATACTTTTTGTGCATATAAACTTTTTTTTTTTATTCTTAGAATCTTAGTTACATATTAAATCGAAGTCCTCTTTTTAATAGTTATATATATATATATATATATATATATATAAAGTTGTAGGGTCTCAATTCAAGGCCTAAGCCCAACAGGTATGGGGTTCTGGCCCAGGGAGCTCGAAACAATGAATTTATAGAAAGTGGGCTACAAAACTAGGCCTCAATGAAGTGTATACTAGCTAAAATTTGGGTCATATAACAATTGAAAGCAAGAAAATCCCCTTCATGTCCATTAGATATTCAGTCCGAAGAGATGTAGAGGATGTATATCGGTCCCTACTTAAAGGCTATGGTTCTAACACTGTTCTTCTATTCTAAGTTCATTTTTTCTCCGTCCCCTACTTCATGGGAACTCCCCTCTCTTATATAGCCCTCTTGAAGTCATCAGGGCCTTACGTAAAAACTCAGGTAACTTTTGTACGTAAAAGCCCCCTAGACCGAACGGTTGAATTTTAACCGGAATGCAATTTCGTCTAACAAATTTTTTTACTTCCCAACTTTTTCAGTTTTCTTAAATTTTTGTATTCAAACTTCAAAGTCTAAGATTGAAAGTGCTTTCTTAATTCTCAATCTCAATCATTGAGAAGTAATGCACTCGGTGCAATACCCCAAATCTCAATCCTATTGTACATATGTTGCAACAATGGCAGCTCTTGACACTTCTAATGTTCTCACTCACTTGTAATAGTTTTAATAGTCTCCCTTCTTGTAATGGCCCCCTCAAGATGCTGTGAATGTTTATCAAAAACTAATCATGTTGAGAATTGTTGAGAAGAGAGGGATGGGCAAAGGGCAATTGCAATTATGTACAACAGGATACAATTACTACGAGGACAGGTTATGTACTACCACAGGGCCATTCTTAAAGACAAGGCATCAAGGCCACAAGGTCAACGATGGCACTTGCAACCTTCAAATTTGCATAAAACGTGCGGATGTTGTAAGTTTTTTTTTTTGAGAAACGGATGTTGTAAGTAAAATGCTGTGACAATCTCTTTGAATTTTTTTATATCTTAAAAATGTTGTTTGGTTTAAAATCAAAGTGATAAAATTAGTTTTTACACCCCTGGAATCAGAATATAACTCCGGCTACTGGCCATGGGAGGAGGAGGGTGGGGACTGGTGGTATGTTCATGCAGCAAAATCTTCCCCCTTTATTATAAAGGAAATGTTGGGATTTAGGGTCCGTTTCATTAGAGGGTGGAAAAGTGAGAGAATAGAAAATTAGAAGGTGATAGAAAAGTTGGAGGGTAGAAGAGATTTTAATTTTCTTTCATGGTGTTTGGTTGGGAAAATGAAAAAGTGAGGGGATGAAAAAGTTTTTTGTTTGGTTGAGAAGAATTTGTATAAATTTACTGTCGTGTCCCAATTAGATAAAACAAAAAATAATACGTTAAATTTCTATTAAAAAATTGTGTATGAATGAACACTTTATTTTAAATAAATAATATTCAGTAAAAAAAAAAAAAAAAAAATCCTGTTGAGAAAAGAAAGGATGAGCACCAAAAAAGAAAAGGAAAAACGAAAAGAATGATAATATCAGAAAATACAAAAAAAAGGATGTGCACATAAAAAAGAAAAGAAAAAAGAAATGATAAATTATGAAAAGACGAAATAGCAAAGAGTAAAAAAAAAAAAAAAAAAAAAAAAAAGAAGAAGAAGAAGAAGAAGAAGAAGAAGAAGAAGAAGAAGATTTAATAAAAATTTGAACGTTGGACGGGCAATTTCGTCCAAAAACCCAACTCCCTATTTACCCTCATGTTTTTTTCCCTAGGAAGATTAAGTTTTGGTGGGCTTGAAAAGAAAACTATTGGGCCGCACCATTTTCTCTACCCCTTTCCACTCCCAACCAAACACACATTTTTCCCTTTTTCTCTCTCTCATTTTCTATCCCTCTAGTTTTCACTCCAACCAAACGGACCCTTAAAGATTTTCACATTGTTGTGTACCCTAGAAACTCTAGAGGATATTGATACATTCTTTTCAACAACTTTTCTTATTCAATGATTGGCAATTAATTTCATTTTTCCTCATCTACCTTGTTCAACAATGCTTTTACTGAGGTTTAACTAGCAGCCCATTGTTTCCTTAGTGTTGGTGGGGTAATTATAGAATATTCAAGGACTATGATCAATGTGTACTCTCCCATATAATTGTATGTTTTACTAATTAAATTTATGAAGAGATCCACTAGTAATGTGAGAAGTGAGGGTACAATGTTTATTATACTCTCACTTTTTTTTTTTCCTACCAACAAGGGAGTCTAAAGCTCTCTTAATATCTAACTCTTTATGCCCAATACCCTAATTAACGACCGTGATATAGTTGTATCTGGAGCCGACCCTAGGCCTAGGCCATGTCCTAGGGCCTCTAATGGATAAAGGCCCCCAAATGGGAAACTAAGCAATATTTTTATAAATGAGTTATACATTTTCCTTTCCACTTTTAGAATGCTCAAAAAATTGAATGATGTTAGAAATATTACAAATTTTACTAAATAGATCTTACAAAGTATTGTGTCATGAATCAAAATAAGCAATTTCAAATACTCGTTTATTATCTTATAGTTATTGAAGTACTACCAATCACATTCTCTTCCATATCAGTTTGTAAGTTTTTTGTAGTAAAATTTATAATAGATTTAGTATTTTTTTTTTTTTTTAAAGATGATTACAATATGCTGCTAATCCTGTACTTTGAACATTTTTTCCTTCTAAATCTCCAAACACTTTGTACATAAAAATGTGACAGTTAAGTTACAAAGCTCTTGACTAGTAGAGATGCATCTTAAAGTACCTATAAGAAGGTTATAGATAATTAATATGAAACAGAAATTGTTAATTAGGTAATTAGATACCTATAATAACTTCTTGAACTATGAGTACATAAAAATGCTTTATTTTTTATGGGGAATATAGATGAAACACAATCAATAACTGGCATGTTAAAAAGAAAATTAATAGTGCCAATCAATGAAATTCACTATTCAAAATTAAGAGGGTAGTCCATAGAAATAGACAACTCAAAGAGAAAATAATATGGCATACAATCATTTAATTACCTTTTTTTTTTTTTTTTGGATAATCCAAATCATTTTTTTTTGATAATGATAATCCAAATCATTTAATTACCTAAGCTTTCCACTTCTTTATATGCATCACTACTAAAACAAGACAGCCATCTGTTCAAGCCAAACAAGAAATTAAAAGACCATCATCTCTTTTCTCTATTTTTCTAGCCATGGAGAGCAAAAAGACCAAGGGAAAACAAAAGATTGAGATGAAGAAAATAGACAAAGAAGTTAATCGTCTTGTTACTTTCTCAAAACGTAGGTCTGGACTGGTATCAACAAAAAAGCTAGTGACTTGGTGACTCTATGTGGTGCTGAAGTTGGTGTGGTAGTTTTCTCACCAGCTGGAAAGTCCTTTTCATTTGGTCATCCCTCAGTTGAGTCTGGGGCCAACCGCTTCCTAAAACAAAACCCTCCACAATCCCAAGAGGATAGTAGTACCCATCCTTTGGAGGCTCAATATTGGAGGGTGAGAATCAATGAGCTCAACCAACAATGCGATGAGCTTCTCAGGCAACTCGAGGCTGAGAAAGATCGAGAAAAGGCACTTCAGAAACTGAAAAAGGCAAGAGAAAATAGGGGTTGGTGGGAGGTTCCTTCTGAGGAGCTTAACTTTCAAGAGTTACAACAAATGAATGAATCATTGAACGTGTTCCACAAAGTTCTGTGCGCTCGTATGAAGGAGAAGACTATAGCTGGGTTACCCTCTTCTTCTTCTACCTTTCTTGCTGATATTTCTGCCCAAGGAACCGTCCCTTTTGCCCCTAATGCCAGTAGAACTAATCCTTCTAGCTTTCCCTCTGGCTATGGCTATGGACAAGGGCACTTCTGGACCTATGTTTGGATCCGGTTTATTGCTGAAAACTGAAAACTTTTTGCTGAAAACATTGTAATAAAATAATTTTTAAAAGTATGAATAGTATCGTGAGACCCAAATTTTAAAGTTGGATTTATATTTTCCAGTACTTGTGGGTCCCATAAACAGTGTACAGGACCCAGCCAAAAAACGCAAATGCCAGACACAATGCAAATGCGTTCCTATCCAAACTCACGCCTAGTTATAGTTTATTTTCATTATTTGAGGTTTTTTAAAATTGAAAAAATAAAATGAAAATGGAGGGAAAACTGAATATTTTTAATTCTCCTCTTTTTGGAATATGTAATGTGGGATTTAAAGATCTTATGATTTTCTGCAAATTATTAATTAACTTCTATATTTTCTTCATGTACCATAAACATTAACAATGTATATTTATGAATACTCTCTTGTTACACAGTACAGATCCAGCCACTTAATTATATTTTTAGTTTTCACTACCAGTTTTTATTTATTTATTTATCTATCCACATGCTTATGAAGGAAAATAGGAACTGATGGAATCAAGGATATAAACTTGTATTATGTGTTTCAGTTTGTGATGCACAAATTATAATTTGTTGAGTGTCTTTTGTCCATATCAAACTTTGGTTGCTTTATAAAAATTTTAATAAATATAAATAATGTCGTATTTCCTCTTTTCACATAAATAGTGAGTCCCACACTCCCACTAGTTAAATTTCATGGTGAGATGTACTATTTAGATGAGACTAGAGAGTATGACATTATTGCACACCCGTATAATTTTTTCGATTAGTAGAACACTAAGAGTGGACTAGTGTTTACACTTTATTTTCCACCAATTGTAGTATAAAAAATGCTTAATTTTTTTTTTTTCAATTTTAAACATTAATTACTACTTTATAAGGAATAATACAGATATGTAGCAAACTATGGTTGATAAAACATAAAACAAAATACTAATGCCACATATTGTGAATGAGAGGTCTTACGAGACCTTCTTGAGATACCTTGTTGGTATTTGATGATGCACAAAAATCGTCAGTGAGTTGATCGTCCACACATGCGTCAATGGGTGCACCTGAAGAATAAAAAAGAAAAACCAATCAAAGGGCACCGATGGGGTACCAACCAAAGACCCTCTGAAGGTTAAGTCAAAAGAAAGCTCCAACAATGCTAGAGAGTATGAGCTTTAGAGAAATTGTACGTACCTTGTTTTCTAAGGGCCTTTGGGTTTTTATAGTAGTGTAGAACCAACCTCCGTTTCTTGTGTAGCAAGGCGTTTCCTTATGGATAAGATCATCATTAATGGGTGGATATCATGAGATCCTCCTTATGTTAGGATTCTATTCGTATTGGGACTCTATAGGCTAGGGTTAATCATGAGACGCAAGTTGTTTCCATTTAAGATTCCTTGGAGATCACTAAAACCAAGTGGATGCCATGTGGCCTTTAGATCCGTCCACTATGTGTCCGTGCATTTTGGATCCGTCCACTATCAGCCCACTGATCTAGCACCGTCAAGTTTATTTAAATGGATCCGTCATCACTAATTTTACCCTCTTCAGTATCGAAGAAAATATCTTATTCAGATACCTTGTTGGTATTGGAGAAAATATCTTAAGAGTTGATCTCATAAAATACCTTCCATTGTTATTGATGATAGCAGTGTTAGGTATTGTTTATTATTATTATTATCATTATTTTTGGATAGGATTGTTTATTAATATTAGCATTAAGACTTTTACCAGTTTTGAGTCATTAATTAGTGTTCTAGATGTACTACCTTTTTTTTTTTTTTTTTTTTTGGTTACAGAAATAAAGCTAATTTTTTTTTAAAGACAGGTTTAGTAACTCTTATTACTTAATTTCATCACTATAGTAAATAATGAAACTTCTTTGATCACGTACTCTATGAAAGAATGTGTGTGTGTGGGTGTGGGGGGGGGGGGGGGGGGGGGGGTGGTTTCTCATTCTTAACCCTAAACTCTTTAAACCCTAAATAGGGATGGAGCTAGGATTTTGAGTGAGGGGGGCGAGATACACTTAAACCCAAATGCTTAAAAATTTTGTTATAGCCTAAAACTGCATATTGTAGCTCTAGATTAACCCAAAAACAACCATGTTTTTTTATCCAATCTACTTATAAAAGAATATATGTGTGTGTGTGTGTGTGTGTGTGTGTTTTTTTTTTTTTTTTAATCCTAAACTTCTTTGGAGAACTTCATCAAACACTCAAGCTACAATTATCCTATGCTAATTCTTTAAGATAAATTTCATAAATCATTTGAAATCCAGATAGAAACTCACAAAAAGAATCAAAATTTAATGAAAATTTGAATAAAGAAAGTGTACTTTTTGTGAAAGTATGGAAGTATTAAACAAAAATGGAGCATGAAAATTCAAATCCAAACTTTATATATTTTATATTTTGCTTTTTATCCTTGCATTGGGGGGACCATTGCCTCCCCTCGTCCAAGCATAGCTATGTCCCTGACCATAAACCCTTAAATGCTACACCTGTTTGCCCTTATACCCAGTAAATCTTATATAATGTTTTCACATATTTTAGTTTTCTAATAGTGGTTGATAATTTTTTACTAAAACTTTTGTATTTAGTATTCCACCATGATCCTTTCTCAAAATTTTTAATAAACTTATCAAGAAAAAAAATTCTTATAGTTTTTGAGTGATTAAAATATGTTATTTGTGGAAAGCATATGTTAATTGATTAAAGTTGGGTTCAGCTTGTTATTAAACAATTATTAGAGTATGAAAAAGGTGTTGATGAGCTCCTATATATTACATTTACATGTCCAGGGACCAGGGTAGAGGGCACAATGAGATGTCCATGCCTTAATTGTCACAATTTCTTTCATGTTACTCAAGATGATGTCAAAATGTTTTTTTTTTTTTTTTTCTACTATATATATGTAATGGATTAGACGTATAACCATGAATACATAATGAAGAAATATTTTATGGCACATAATTTGAAAATGAAGAGGATGATGTTCATATGTTGTAATGATTGCAAGATCTGATGCGGATTAAACATTGAAATGTTATTTAACATCCAAAGAGGTGAGCATTGGGGGATACATTTTATGATGGAGATGATCAATTGAAAATACTCGTGATTTTGAGCAACCGAATGTTGAAGTTTAGAAGCTTTTATGATTGTTAAAGGATAATAAACAGAAATCATATCCAAATTGTGAAGGTAATTATCATTTGTTACATTTTTAAAAAAAATTCTTATATAAAATTTGTAAATTATAGCCATATAATCACTATTTTGTAAATATCAATGCACTTGTACGAGCATTAGTTATAAGCCCACTCCATCAACCTGCGCATGCTTAAGAATATAGGGTCCAATGTAAGGTCAGGGCCCATGTCAATTCGAGGGACCAGTGCTTGATCGAGGTCCAGTACCAGGTTAAAGTTTGTATAGGACGGTAATGGTATTGCCTTGGGGAAATTGCCTGCCGAGCACCGTTTGGCAATGGGTGCAACTTTCAAGAGAGTCACATTTGTCATGAGAAGTGAGTCCCATCTGGTCAGGAATCCCAGAAGGACCCACCAACATGAAAAGCAACCCTCTCATCATGACAACCCCACTTAGGGAAGTCTATAAATAGGGGTCAAAGGTGTGAGAAAGGGGGTTGGCAATTTTGGGGGGAAGAGAGATACACGAGAGAAAAGAGAGGAACCATTAAAAAGAGTAAACTCAGTACTACTTATCTTGTGTCTTCTCGGGAAGCACACGCACAGGGTCAAAGAATTCCAATTAGGCTTGAAACATCTTATCTTGGGCTGTTAGGTTGGCTTTCAAAGGTTTTCCCATTGTAGGGAATTTCATACCCCTCAAAACAAGTAAATTGGGATTCAAATTCAAAAATTCGTATAGTATTTTGGGCTTGGCACCACAATACTACTTATAGATAATTAGTACATGAAAATCAATGCAATTACCTCATCAATACATAGGAATAAGGGTCTTTTTAATGAGTGCCCGGACAAGTTGAGAATTAATAAATGCTCAATTATGACACATTTTTCAAAGAAAAAAATTGTTAATTATTCATTGACTTACATGCACAAATTATTATCGTTGTGTGTACTTTTTGGATATATATGTGTACAGCTTAACTTTATTTCTTCAAAAATATATAAATATATGTGTACAGTTTTTTTTCTTTTCACATAAAAACTTTGTTTAAATGGATTGTTAACCAATGCCCTAAGGGCATTCATTAGCGTTTCCCATATATTATTTAATAAATTAAAAAATGCACCTTAACTACTACTTTAGAGCACTCGTTAACAAAAAGATAGACCATTATATCTAAAATTAACATCCAAAGAGGTGAGCATCGGGGGATACAATTTATGGTGGGGATGATCAATTGAATACTTAAGAACCTAAGCAACTGAATGTTGAATTTCAGTAGCTTTTATGATTGTTAATGGATGATAAGAAAAAGTCAAATCCAAAATTTGAGGATAATTAAATTATTATGATTGTTAATGAATGATCATTTGTTAATTGTTACATTAGGAAAATTGTAATATTACAAATCAAATTTCTTTTTGATAAAAAAATATTCTTAATAACCATATAAGTACTATTTTGTAAATAATTAATGCACTTTTTATAGACAATTACTTGAAAATCAATGCATTTTTCTCATTAATACATAGCAATTAATAAATACATAGAAATAATGGTCTTTTTAATGAGCATATGTTTTTTTTTTTTTTTTTGAGTAAACAATAATACTTATTAGAACACACATGAAAATAGTAATATTAGTATTTTAAACTGGGTTTATAATACATTATTTAACTAGAGTACAATTACAAAAAGGCCAAACCTTTGTTGATGCTCATTTTGGAAGCCCAGTAGCAAGAAGAAACCCAATAATATGGGCAGAGAAAAGTTAGTGGATAGAAAGAAAAATCATTAAGCCCAAATGGCAGAAACAATGGATCATAGGCCCATAAAGTAAATAAATGTGCCTAAAGGAGCCCGGAGAGAGAAGTAGTAAACCCATGAGTATTATGAGATGTAGAAAAGTAAGAATGAGCCATATCAAGCCTGAAATAATGAAGTAAGAAAGTAAGGGGTTGATGGAAAGCCCACAAGTTAATTGGGCTAAGGAAGTCCAAAAGAGTTGGTAAAAACCCATGAGAATGTAGAATTAGAAAATGGACCAAGGATGCCCAAGGAAAGCAAATGGGCCAAGGATGTCCAAGAAGAAAGAAATGGGACAAAGGAGCCCACAAGCAATGTAATGGGTCAAGAAAGCCCAAAGTAGCATGAGTATAAATCCAATAGCCATATTCAGTCATTGAGAGAAAAACAGGCAGTAGGCTCAAAAGAGTCCTAGCAAGCATGGGTCAAATAATACCACGGCAGGAATAGCAAAGTGGTATGGCAAGAATGGCAACAAGATTACAAAATGAGCAAAGAATGGACTAAAGAAGGGAAACCCACAATCAAGTAAGGTCCAGCCCTCAAAAGGAGCAAGCCAATAAAGAATAGAAAATCAGAAAATCAGTTCATGCCATAAGAGGTCAAGGATGAGCGACAGAATGCATAGATGAGCCTCCAGACCGTGGCAAACGCATGAGCAGCAGATAGGCTTTTGACGTACATGGGAAGTGGAGTACACGCAAGGCCCAAGCACTACCAATTTGTACCTAGCCAATATAGGAGAGGTGGGTCATGGGTCAGAGGTAATAGAGGGTATGGTCTGGCGATGGGGAGAAGGGAAAACCTATTCTAGGATTCCTACTCAGATTCTTTAGGAGGTGATGTCCTGTTGGGATGACATACTACCCAAAAGAAAGAAGGATGAGTTAGAACCACTAGGTGCATGCCATAAAGGATAGTAAGAGAGAACACCTATGTTGTGGTGGATAAGAATAACACAATGAGCAAGCAAACAAAACAATCTTTTTTGTCTAATAATGGGAAGTGGCACAGCCAGTACAGGTAAGTGGTGGTGACTGGACAGCTAACAAACCAATGAGTAGTTGGGAAGAAAACCCTAAACCAGACAAAAGAAGTTAAAGGCTAAAATGGTAAAAATCAATCATGGCAGGCAGTATATAAAGGGTCCTTGCTTTGCACAGTAACATCATCAAAACAGTAGCAACCACTAAGAGACAATCACAGCACCACCATCACCATAACACTACATAAGTAAGCACTAAGAAAGAAAGGAAAGGAGTGGAGGGAAAGAATCAAGGTAACAAAACGGAGAAAAAAGAGAAAGGGGAGAAATAAAGAGTGTAAAATGGCAAGCATGCACCAATAGGCTAATCCTATCTCTCCCTCTAAAAGCCTACCCTCTATTGAGGATAAAGGACTCGTTTGGGCACAAGCCATTCAGGCCTATTCCCTTAAAGTGGATAATTTCTACAACAAGATCCTTCTGTGAAGTTACCCACGTTGAGGAAGTAGTTCCTTCCTAGGCCTTAGTCCAGTAATACAACTGAACACGGCAAACTGATTTTTTCCTTCTTTGATTTTATCGCTTATTGCTATTGTTTCTTCTCTTGTCTTTGCAATTTCACCTATAATGTGTTTCTTGTTGCCATATCGTTCTTTTTCCCTATTTTAATTAAGGATCTCTTACTTGCTTTGCTTGACAATAACGTATTTCTTTTATCATTGTTTTATTACATTTATCTGCCATAACTCTTTTATAGCAAGCTTTGCTTGTCATGGGCATGTTGACCAAAGTTTTGGCAAACGGGGCATAGTTTGTGCACAAGCCAGACCAAGGTATATTGCAATTGGACCAGTCCTAACTCTCTTATCCAGAACACTTAGGCCTAATGCAGTAGGAGGCAGTCTAGCCCAAAATCACAAAAAGCCCACCACAACCTTTATAGTTGTAGACTAGGATTATAAACAACGGATACTATACACACACAACCAATGTATGTTAAGAATTAATAAATGCAAAATTATGAGCTATAATGCACATATATATTTTAAAAGACAGTTATTACTTATTAATGATTTATTAACTTACATATACAAATTCATTGTCATTATGTGTGATTTTTTGGGATATGAGCTGCTTGACTTTATTTGTTAAAAACGTATAAAATATTATTTAATAAAGTATTAAATGCACCTTAATTGCTGTCCTCAAAGCATCATTAAGAAAAGCCTAGAAATAAATGATTTTTTTTATTTTTTTATTTTTTTTATAAATTATCTTGATGAGGTGGTAGGCTAACATGAAAGAGGATTTTTATTCATTTTTTAAGGAAAGTGCTACTTAACAAAACGATAGACCATTATGGCTAAAATTAGCATTAAAAGGGTTGAGCATTAGGGGATACGTTTTATGGTTGAGATGAACCAATATATAATATAGAAAATTATTGTGTACTCCTAGAGTGTCATAAATGCGTATTCTCTCATCTCACATAAATGGTAGGTCTCACTAATTAAATTCATGGTGAAACTCACCATTTATGTGAGAGGGGAGAGTACGCATTTATGGTACTCCGGGGAGTACCTAATAATTTTCCTATATAAGATAGATTCAAGTTGTATGCCTAACATAACTTAAAAATTACATTTTTTTTTTTAAAAAAAAAAAAATTGTAGGTTTCTAAGAGATCTAACGGTTACAAAACACTATCTCCATGGCATGAGTAAAGACTTATCGCTTTCCTCGGCAACTTACTTAATTAATAGCTTCTAAAAATAAAATAAAATTAATAGCATTTTTTTTTTCTCTCTTTTACCACATAGGAAATGTTAATGAATGCCCTAAAGATACTGGTTTAGAAACTATTTTTAGAAACATTTTATTAGAAAATGATAAAGCAAGTAATTTTTCTGTCAGTTTTTTTATATTTCCCATGAAAGTGGTAAAAACTTTCCTGATATGGTTTATTAATAATTGCCTTAAGAGCACCCGTCAACATGACCCCTTATCCCATTATGTTTACAGCCATAATCGTTTAGAGAGAGAATAACATATTTAATAGTGAGAAGGTCCATATCATACTTCAATTGTATAACATATATAATATTGTTCCATTCATATTCAATATCACAAAGCAGACAAGAAATAGCTAATCAAAACATCGACATTCCAATCAAAACAATGCATTATAGAACCCAAAAAAAAAAATGACACAATAAATCATTTCCTTTATTTTTCCATAAATTTTACAACATTGAAGTTCTAAAATTCTATGAAATCGTTTTCTATTAACCTGTCATCAGATATTCAGAGGACGTAAACTAGGATCTAATATGTCACATGTTATATTTCAATTTTTTTTTTTTTAAAATTATAAAAGGGTTAATTTTTTATTTTGAGGAAAAAGGGGTTAAAACTTAAAACTTAAAAATAAGAAAGAAGTTAAAACATAAAACCCAATAAATAAGTAAAAAAGGAGAGAGATATTAATATTTTTCATGGGCTTTTAAAAATCTTCCAGAGTGAATTAAACATTGAGCTCTGGCCCATTTATTATAGTGAATATATTGCACTAGTGGACCATTGACCTTATAAATCAAGCCCAAGTTATGCCGAAAGAAAAAAAAATGGTCGAATTTATAAGTTCTCCACGTAGCTTCTAAAATTGCAGACTTGTCCCTGATCAGTAGAGCCTAGCACTGCCAGCCAGCATCGAACACGATTACGGTAAGCTAGTTTCTTTATCTTGATTTCCTTCTTTGTCATTACGTGTGTATATATATATTTTTCCTTCAATTAACTCTCATTATGATGCAATTATTTTTGTAAGATATTATGTACACCACATGTTTGATGAATGGTCCAAACGAAATTTTACCGCTAATGTGTTAAGGTGGGATTTGGGTTTTGATCCAAAAGTTTGTTTTATTATATATAAAGGAGTCTGGGCTGGCTTATGATGGTGCACACATATATACAGAAGCTTGTCCATGGTACAAAGTGTTTAAAAACTAAGCAAAATGGAGCTGCTTATATGAATGTTATGCTATATCACTGTTCAGAAGTATGCCATCAAGAGCCTTTACATTGTGAATGGTATGAGAAGGAGTTTCCAAAGATAACAGAATTGAGCCACTTGTTGAGAAGAGGTGGGTGTATATAGTTAAGAGAACTTGTGAAGCTGGAGGTAAACTCAAAGAAGAAAAAGCTTCCAACGGTAAGAGTGAGCGTTTGCTTTTTTTTTTTTTTTTTCTTCTTTTTTCAACTGAGCGCTTCTTGCACTATTCATTGTCCATAAACAGTAAATTTAGGAATGTAAACGGTAAAAAATTTGTAAACAATAATTTTTTTATTGTTTTCAGTTTTCAGCTAAATAAGTTGTATCCAAACAGACAACTTGGATTTGACAAGTCACTGACTTCGGCTCTACACACTTGCAATTAATTACAAACATACCATCAAACCAAACACCCTCTATGCTACTGGCTTCTTAAAAAAATTTAATTCATTCTTTTCATTTGCTTTATCCAAACAAACCATAACCTTTCAGGCTATTGTACTAATGCTTATCATCTATGGGTGTGTGACTGTCTAGGGGCCTTTTTACACTTTTGGGCTAAGGAATTCTATTGAGGGTAAAAGAGTTGGGCCTAATTCCTTTCGCAAGATTTTTCGGAAAACCGGATTGCGCACAAAACATATAACACTCCAAGATAATATATATATATATACTAGTACACGTGCTAGCTATGAAAAAAAAAAAGTAGTGATTAGCGATGTCTAGCGCTGCTACTTTTGTTTTATTACATCGTATCTCTTAGTTTGTCCTCTATTCCATTTTGGGATGTTCCAAAATATTGTCCTGTTTCTAAAAATAAAAATCATTAATTTACTAATGTTTCTATTATACCCCTATTTTATTAATAATTCAATTTTTTGATAAATTTATTTAAGGGTAGTTTTGGAAATTTATACATTTTTAAAAGGTAGACAAGACAACAAATGATGTTTCCTTAAAAAGTTTGACTTTTCAAACAGGACAAACAAAGTGAGATGAAGGAAGTAATTTTTTTTCCAAATACGGTGAGTGACAAGTGAGCATTGGATTCGATGGGTTCCTATATACCCTTCTTTCTTTTCTTTTTGTTTAAAATTCTCAAAAGTGGGTTTAAACTCACTTTCTAGACACCCCCTTCACTTTTAAGAAAAAAAAATATAGGACCACTACATTCCTAATCCTTGGATTTTATTTCTCAAATTATATTATTTATTTATTTTTTTTTCTAAAATAAGCTGATTGGGATTTGCCACGTGTTTGTAGGAAAAAAATTAATAATACTGTATTGTTAAAGAATTTTTTTTTGTTTTTGTGGGGATGTACTATTTAATAGTAAAAAGAAAAGAAATGGAAAGCCACTATGCCGGGTACAGGATATACAAAATCCTGACGAGGGAGGTGGTATATCCTGAAGTTATTTTTGGGTATTTGATCCAATATTGGGTTTTGTAAGCAAATTTTGAGGTCAGCTTTATTTTTTATTTTTTGAATTATCCTTCTAAATTCTAATTATGCCTTATAAAATCATAAAATATTTACCTTAACCAAATTAGCCTATGATCTTTAGGGGTCAGGCATGTGGTTAGGTTTGGGGCAAAATTCTTACCGTTGGCATTTTCCTCCAAACTTAAAACGAGTTTGTTTGTGTGTATTTTTTTTTTTTTTTTTTCACAAAATCTCTTTGCTATTTGTGTTTCAAGGACTTCTAAGGGTCCGTGTGGTATATGTGTTTAAATAAAATTTTTTAGTTTTTTTAGAAATATGTATGGGTGAAAAAGTATGAAAATTCGTGCAATATTGTTTAAAAATTAAAAAAATATGTTTAAATACATGTACCAAACAGTCCCTAAATGTTAGCGTTTTTGAGCAAAAACGCCAACATTTTATTTCGGACAAAATTCTTGGCTGGTAGCATTTTGTACAAAATTAACTGAGTTTTTTTTTTCCCCGCAAATATTTTTTCTCTTTCCTATTTGGTGAATTTGTCAAAATACATTTCTAATAAAAAAGATATTGAACAAGGTTATAGTCTAAGGTTACAACTAATTTTGTAACTAAATTTTGTCATTTTAAAAATAACTTCACAACTCCCATTAAAAAAAAAAAATTACTACTATTTATTAGTTGGAGGAAGGAAAATTTCAACCAATTAAGCTACAAGTAAAATTCTAGCTTCACAGGCTCTTGTATTTTTTTCATTTTTCAGTTAATGATAATAATTTGCATTAATTATAATTTGATATTACTACATTTACCAAGTAAAAAAAATAAAAATAAAAATACCTAAAGTGTGCGTTTGCCTAGCATTTGCGTTTAAGCTGCATTTGCGTTTTTAGGTTGGTCCCATGTATGACACTATTTATGAACTAGTCAAAGTACAAAAACGCATGAACAGTGTTCGTAAACAGTGTTTTGCCTTTTAAAAAATATTTTGCTACAATGTTTTTTTTTTTCCTCCTTTATTTCGGCAATGCCATTACCACAAACCAATTGCAACAATTTTTTTTCCCTCCTATTTCGGCAATGCCATTGTCACAAATTCATTCCCACAATTTTGTTTCCCCTTTATTTCAGCAATGTCATTGCCATAAATCAATTGCCACTTTTTCTTTTTTTGGGAGAAATGATATGTGCACACCACTTTTACAACAAATCCTAAATGGTAGGTTGTTAGTAGTTGTTATTGTTAGATTAAAAAAGTAATCTCAGTGATAAATTCAAATTTGAACTAATAACAACTAATCACGTGTGATTTGTTGTGAAAATATTGTAAAAATATTGTGGATTTAGCATTTTTTTTTTTTAATTCCTCCCTAGATTTCGACAATCACTTTTTTTTTCCCTCCCATTTTCGGAAACTTAGTTGCCACAATTCATATTTTCTCTCTCCTCAATTCCCTACAATTTCGGCAACTTGGTTGCCACAATTGGTAAATCATTTAGGCACTGGGGCACTTCACGGGTAGAGGTTGGGCAGTGGAATGAATTTCGGTAATATCATTACCGAAATTCATTTTTTCTTTCTCCCCATCACATCACTCAACTTTCTTCGTTCTCATACTTTTCTTACAATTTCGGCAACGGTGTTGCCGAAATTCATAATTTAGCTAGCACACAACTCACTTTGCATTAGCACACACTAGCACCATTGTTTTAAAACCTGGACCGTTCAATGAACCGTAAAATAGAGAGGTTCAAGGTTTTTAAGGTCGAACCGAGGTTAAACCGTGATGACATCATAATTAATTTTATAATTATTTAAAATATAAATAAATATATTAAATTAGTAAAAAATGAAAAAAAAAATGACTAAAATAGTCCAAGTAAATATAGTGTTCTATCTTTCAAATGTATTTTTTTACATCATAACTTTCATAAGATAAATGAAAACTAAAAAATCCTAAGCAAATATAATAAACAAAACATATAACAATATCATAGTTGATCTACTAATTATAAAAAAGAAAATTATTAATTTACATTGTAATATTTACATTATTACATAACATTTACATTATAAACTAAATAAATGTGTATAATATATATATATATATATTTTTTTTTATGTCAATATATTCAATATTGTACACTTTATATAAATGTGCAATCAATTAATTACAATATCAACCAACAATTATTTAGCAAAAGAAAAATGGCTGATTTATCAAAACTACTATTGAAGTAAACAAATAATAAACCACTAGTATCAAATTTAAATCTAACATAAAATATTACTAAAATATTAAAAAACTGAGTTGATGAAGTCAAAAGCTGCCGTGGTAACAAAACTAATAATTAAATATAACAAATATCGGTGAAAATCTGAATTTATGTGGTCTTGATAGAGTGTGGTACACAAAGTGGCAGGCCTCATTTCCTAAGCTAGAAAGTGGAAACTACTTTTACCAAATAGATAGATAGACTTCAAGTCTTCAACAAGCAAATGACAGAATGAGATGACAGTTCTCAGCAAAAGAGTCAAGACTTTTCCAAAATTGAAGTTAACAAATAATAAACCACTAGTATCAAATTTAAATCTAACATAAAATATTACTAAAATATTAAGTGAGTTGATGAAGTCAAAAGCTGCCGTGGTAACAAAACTAATAATTAAATATAACAAATATCGGTGAAAATCTGAATTTATGTGGTCTTGATAGAGTGTGGTACACAAAGTGGCAGGCCTCATTTCCTAAGCTAGAAAGTGGAAACTACTTTTACCAAATAGATAGATAGACCTTCAAGTCTTCAACAAGCAAATGACAGAATGAGATGAGAGTTCTCAGCACAAGAGTCAAGACTTTTCCAAAATTGCAACGCGAATGTGATTGTTTGGTCCTTCGTCAAAAGATTTTCTGAGATATCCTAGATACGATCGGACTGTTCATGACTCTGAATAAATTTAGTTGCTTCTATATAATCTTTTTCAGTCCAGGGTGTGTTATGTTCCCAAAAAAGTTTGACACCTTAGAAAATCTCAACAAAAGTAATACTAAATACTAATGCCCCAAACTCCACCACGTGAGGTTTGATTTCTTATAACGTGAGAATACTACTCAGACACAAAAAGGACAAGACAAGACAAGAGAGAAACTAATCACCTTCTTCTGTACAACAACAACCGGAAATTCAGTAAAGAAAGCAAAACGTGTGAAGGTGAAAAAAAAAATGATAAGTCTACAACATTTTTATAACAAATTTTATGTGATAGGTTGTTGTTGGTTGTTATTATTCGGACAAAAAAATAACTTTCGTATTAATTTCAAATTTGAACAAATAATAACTAATCACCTGTGATTTGTTGTAAAAATATTATAGACATACTATCTAAAAAAAACAACTTTAAGAGCAGATATATGGGCACATAATTAACTGCGTAAGATAATCCTTTAAACCTTCAATTCTGTTTTTTATTTTTTGGTAAATAAGATTGTTTTTGTCAGAAGTGGGATTTGAGAACCCATGCCCTCGTTAGAGGACCAGAACTTGAGTCTGGCGCCTTAGACCACTCTCTCTCTCTCATGCCTCTAGGACCAGAACTTGAAGGCCCTTGCCGAATTAAAGGACTTTGATTGGAGGCAAGCTTTCATCACCATGGATAAAAAAACACGATGGGAATGGATTGAGGATCTTCAGACTAGTTAGGCTAAGGACTAGTTTACCCTAGGACTAAGGAACAATTATGTTGTTATATTTGAATATGTATGTTAATGACTGTACTATTCGGTGGTTTGTTATGTTTATTGCCTAACTTGTGACTTATCTTTTAATGCACTATATTTGCAAATTGTAAGCCCCTCCCCTTTTTCTTTTGTTCTTTATTTATTTCTTTGAAGTGTGGTGTTGGGTTTTTTTTGGCGTGTATTGACTCAAAATGTTACTTTTTGTATCTCATTGAAAGTGTAAGTTTTGGATTTGGGGTGGACAACTTAAGTGAATTGCTGTTTAAGGTGGAAAAAATGTATTCAAAATTGAGAATTTTGGCCAAAATTCTGTGTCCTTATTTATCATTGTCTATGTTATTAAGAAACATCTTGTAACAACATATTACTTAAGATTTGTTATAACATTTCACATTTTATCTAAATGACTTATTGGCAATACACTTTCTTGTGCATAGTTACAGCTTTCAAGGTTAGATAATCAAATCTAATTGGGAAAATTTAAGATGCAACCTAATGAATTGTACCTTAATTTTCTCCTTTTTCACCAACTGTGTCAATATCTTTTTTTTCCACTTCAAATCACCAGTGCGTGTTTTTTTATGTTTTTCTTCTTGGGTTCGCTTAAAAGCAGGTAATAATGGAAGAAAACAAGGAAGTAAAACTAAATTTAAGCTTGCCATAAGCTAAGATAAGAATAAATCAAGCTTGGGGGTTGGATTGAATAATATTTTTATGTAGTTTTAATATCCATATAATTTGGATATTGGATTATGTGTCTTCTTGAGAGAAGTTACCTTTGAATACATAAAAAGTGAGATAGTGTCAACTTATTAGAGAATCAAGTGAAATTCTTGTTTTCACAAAAAGAGTTAAACTTTAGGGGCAGAGGCCATAGTGGTTATTTGACTTATCTTTTTACTTGAAATTGCATAGCTTTCAATAATTATTATATATAATATATATATTAGTTAATAAACCAATTTATTTAGCAAACTATCTTGGAAACTACATTTCCTTTAATGCAATTATAGTTAATAAACCAATTATAGCATCACCAATTTGCCATTGGATTGAATGATTTAATCCATCTCAGTTTTTTTTTTTTTAGAGTATATTATGAATGCTTAAATTGTTCTGAGATAATGTCAACTCATTAGAGAATAAAGTTTTTTTTTAAAAAAAAAAACTTGATAGTTGGGTGAATTGTAAGGGGGCATAGGCCATAGGGGCTATTTGTCTTATCCTCTTAGTTAAAATTATTAACATCATGCCCATGATACCCAATGTAAATAATAAATTGATCAATTATCACACTCTGTAACCATGTCAATAAATACTTATCTTAAATCCCAATTGTAACCAACTCAGTTCACTATTATTTTGCTATATTGTCATGCATCTGTTGATACCATAATTTTTTCTGTTTGTGTTAAGGGATTTGGATTGATTGCAGTTATTAGTTATTATGTAGCCAAAGCTGGCAGCTCTTTTTAAGCTTTTGTGGATAAAAGTAGCCGCGTTATATACACATCACCAATACATTGTAGGATTCATCATGACAGGTGCTTTTTGCCTTCATTAAGTCAATAGGAAATAGGGGGAGAAATAAGAACTGCAATCCGCCCTTAGTTGTTCAAGTAATCTCATTTTTTATTAAAAAAAATTTCCCATGCTGGACAATTGGTAAAGAAGAGTCCATGCTCATGCCCAGGAGCATAGCAATTTTAGATAGAGTTAAAATAATTATAATGTGGCAATTAAAAATCTATTATATTAATTTTTAATTGGGGCATAGAATGTGGGGAGGACTTAAATGGAATCTGCTAAGCTCAATTAACTTAAAGGTTTGGCCGGTTTTAGAGTTTGCCTCACTGCACAATTTCTTGAACAGAGAGAACTATAGGAATGTTATATAGATGCTATAGAGAGGACCTTATATGTTCAATATGGTTAAATTGACATGGAAAGAAGTGCGCCACTTTAGACAGGGTGTGATCTAAATAACGAATTGCTGTGATTTCACTTTGATTTGGTGAAATATATTATTGCTGGGCATTTTTTTTTTTTTTTTTCAATTGGTGTCGCGGATTTGTTAAGACCTATGTTGGTATCAATTTTTAGATGTTTGAGTGATGAAATGGCAAAACCATAGCTCAGTGCTTTGTTGGTAATGTGTTATGGTACTAAGGTTTCAAATTTCACTAGAAATTAAAAAAAAAAAAAAAAAAAAAAAAAAAAAAAAAACATGATCTATTTTCTATCTATTATATTATATAATGCCCAAGTTAGGTTTTTCACTCTATTGAATTTCACTAGCGGTAGCAACTAGTTTATATGTGGCTGATTTTCAGGATTTATGCTGACTGGATCAATACTCATGGTTGGTGGCAATAATGCTTACCGTAAGTTGCTGCATAACTGATGTTGTTAGAGGCGTGATGGTTGTTTTGATGCAAATACGCCGATATTTGATTCCGGTCAAACTTCTTGACCAGTCAGAGCTCGGGGCATTTTCGTACAAAATTAAATCTTTTTTTTTTTTTTTTCCTAAAGAATTTTCAATTTGTTTCTTGCACCTCTATATGTGCTATTTACAAGTTTTCATACGAACGCGCCGATATTGGATTCAAGTCAAAATTCTTGACCAGTTTGACTCAGGGGCATTTTCGTACACAATTGATACAAGTTTTTTTTTTTTTTTTTTTTTTCCAAAGAATTTTCCATTTGTTTCTCGGACCTCTTAATGTGCTATCTACAAGTTTTCATGCACAGACACCGACATTTGATTCAGGTCAAAATTCTTGATCAGTCAGACCTAGGGGCATTTTCATACAATTTTTTTTTTTTTAAAGAATTTTCCTTTTGTTTCTTGGACTGCTATATTTGCTATCGACAAGTTTTCATGAAAAAATGGCGACATCGCATTTCAGTCAAAATTCTTGACCAGTCGGACTTAGGCGCATTTTCGAACAAAATTTAAATGTTTTTTTAATTATTTTTTTTTATCTAAAGAATTTTCCATTTGTTTATTGGACCACTATATATTCTATCTAGAAGTTTTCATGCAAAAACGCCGATATTGGATTCAGGTCAAAATTCTTGACTAGTCTGACCCAAGGGCATTTTCTTATAAAATTTACATGATTTTTTTTTTTTTTTCTATCTAAAGAATTTTCCATTTTGTTATTGGATCTCTATAAATGCTATCTAGAAGTTTTCTTGCAAAAACGCTGATATTGAATTCAGGTCAAAATTCTTGACCAGTCTAACCCAAGGGCATTTTCGTACAAAATTGATTCAAGTTTTTTTTTTCCCTAAAGAATTTTACATTTGTTTCTTGGACCTCCATATATGCTATCTACAAATTTTCGTGCAAAAACTGTGACATTGCATTTCGGTCAAAATTCTAGACCAGTTGGACCTTGGGGAATTTTCATACAAAATTTACCTAAGTTTTCTTTTTTTAATTTCTATTTTTTCTAAAGAATATTCCATTTGTTTCTTGGACCTCTATATATGCTACCAACAAGTTTTCATGCAAACACGCCAATATTGGATTCAAGTCAAAATTCTTGACCAGTCTGACCCAGGGGCAATTTCGTACAAAATTGATACTTTATGGGGTGAGTTCGAGTCTTGAACTCATGGGATGGGCAACCATCCATTTTAAACTATTTTAAAAAAAATGTTTATAATGCATAGTTGTGTACGAATATTTTATACTCTAAATATGGCGGGTGAATATCCTAAATTATTCTCAAATTAGAGCTCATGGTTTAATTTGGAATTGTATCTCACTCTTTTACCTCCAAGATGCAAATTCCATGAAATTGTATATTTCATTTTAAACGAGTAGACAAACATCATCACCACATGTGCCTTTTCATTTAACTTTAAGCTTATTTTACTAATATATAATTTCTTAAAACCTTACTTCTGTTTAAAAGTACAAATAAATTTTAAACAATTTTCAGTAAAAAAAAAAAAAAAAAAAAAAAAAACAACAACAACAACAACAGAAAGTCAAATCAGTTGAGACTCTTTCTTTCTATCTCTCTCTCTCCAAAAAAAAAAAGAAATTTACTAATGTTCATTTGAAAATTTTTTATTTTCAATAGTTTATTTGCATTATATAAACCAAAAAGTTAAAAGTAATGTGAGACTCGCAAACACTTGATAATTTAAAAAATAAATAGTAAAACTTATAATTGGTTGCCAAATGCACACTAAAGTACCATTTTGGAATGCACTTATAAGTTAGTTTATTATTTTTTTTTCTTACTATATACAAATCTAAAAATAAAAATAAAATAAAATAAAAAGGCCCAAAGGGCTCAAAATGATAGGGGTATCAGAAGAAAACCATCGCAAGAAGCAACCCAATCCACAGAATTCTTATATAGCAAGAATAGTAGACATGGGCCTGGTAGCTCATTTTTAGCTCACTAATTTACATTTCAAACACACTTGCACACGTTTCGACGCAAATTTTCATTCACACATGAATCAAAACCACTCAAAATACCTTTCTCAAACTTAGTTACCAGGGGGTGTTTGGTGAGTGTTTCCAAATAACAATTTTTAGTTTTTAAACAAAATTTCACGTATTTTCACATACTTTTTCACCCACACATGTTGCTTTTGTGACAACCATTTTCAGTTTTTAAACGCATGTACCTAACGGCCCCAAACGGCTCTATATCTTTTGATTCCTCAACACTCTTTCTCAGCATTGACAAACTTAAAAACCCTCTATTTCTCTTTCTCTTTCTCTCTTTCTTGAAATCGAATCCTATACATACATACATACATACACATACAATTGTGAAAATCAGTACAATTCAAAAACACAAAAGCAATGAGTTCTAGTAGCGGAGAAGAAAGATCGGAAATCGCATTCTTTGACGCGGAAACTAGCGAGTGGCAGGTGGAAAGGCGAGCAAGTTGAACAAAAGGAAACCACCGAAGGAGTAACTTCATAGCAATTACAGAAGCCCCGAGAAGAAGTAGGGGTAAGTCGTGCCGAGGAGGTTTTGAAGGTTAAAATTTTTCCAGACACTGACAGGTATTTCCAAATAGGCACTAGCATGAAAGACCAAGATAAGGTAGAAATGTCGTTATTCCTTTTGCGGAATCTGGATGTCTTTGCATGGAGTCCGTACGAAGTGCCTGGAGTAGATCCCGAGTTCAATGGCCACAAGCTCAACGTGGACCCATCATTCCCCTCGAAAAAGCAAAAGCCGAGAAGAGCATTAAAGGAGCATGTTGACGTGGTCAAGTTGGAAGTCCAAAGGCTGAAGGAAGCAAGAGTGTTAAGAGAAGTATTCTTCCCGGAATGGTTAGCAAATACAGTGGTAGTGAAGAAAAAGAATGGCAAATGGAGGGTGTGTATGGATTTCATGGACTTAAATCGGGCATGTCCTAAAGATCAGTTCCAATGCCCAAGATTGATCAATTGGTAGATGCTACATATGGACACCCAAGTATGAGCTTCTTGGACGCCTTTCAGGGGTATCACCAGATTGCCCTAGCACCCGATGACTGAGAAAAGACAGCATTCATTTCCCTGGATGCAAACTATCACTATAAAGTAATGCCATTTGGGTTGAAGAATGCCGGAGCCACGTACCAGCGGATGATGACAAGGATGTTCCGAGAGAAAATTGGGTGCACGGTAGAAGTATACATCGACGATATGGTGGTAAAAAGTAAATAGGAACCACGACATATAAAAGATCTCCGGGGAGTATTTGAGGTACTCTGGTAGCATAAGTTGCGCCCGAATGTGGAGAAACAAATGTAAAATTCTTTAAAAAAAAAAAAAAAAAAAAAGAAAACTCGAGTTTTCTTCTATACGAAAATGCCCCTAGGTTCGACAGATTGAGAATTTTGGCTTGAATGAAATGTCGGCGTTTTTACATGAAAACTTGCAGATAGGACACTAAGAGGTCCATGAAAAAAATGCAAAACCCTTTAAAAAAAAAAAAAAAAAAAACTCGTTAAATTTTGTACGAAAATGCCCTTGGGTCAGATTGGTCAAGAATTTTGACCTGAATTCAATCTCAGATTTTACATGAATAATTGTAGATACACATTAAAAGGTCCAAGAAACAAAAGAAAAATTATTTTAGAAAAAAAAAAAAAAAAAAAAAAAAAAAAAAAAAAACTCGAATCAATTTTGTACGAAAATGCGCCTGGGCCAAATTGGTCATGAATTTTGACCTCAATCAAATATCGGCATTTTTGCATGAAAACTTGTAGATAGCATATATAGAGGTCAAATAAACAAATAGAAAATTCTTTGGAAAAAAAAATTGTATCAATTTTGTACGAGAATGCACCTGGGTCAGATTGGTCAAGAATTTTGACCAGAATCCAATATCGGTGTTTTTGCATGAAAACATGTAGATAGCATATATAGAGGTCGAAGAAAAAATGAAAATTTCTTTCGAAAGAAAAGAAAAAAAAAAAAAAACTCATATCAATTTTGTATGAAAATGCCCCTAGGTCAGATTGGTCAAAGATTTTGAAATGAATTAAATATCGGCATTTTTGCATGAAAACTTGTAGATTTCATATGTAGAGGTCCAAGAAAAAATGGAAAATTCTTTAGAAAAAAAAAAAAATTCGAGTTTTCTTTTTTTTACGAAAACGCCACTAGGTCCGACTGGTCCAAAATTTTGACCTGAATCAAATGTTGGCGTGTGTGCATGAAAACTTGTAAATATAACATTTTGATGTCCAAGAAAAAAATGCAAAATTTTTTGGAAAGAAAAGAAAAAAAAAAAAAAACACGTATAAATTTTGTACGAAAATGCCCCTGGGATAGACTGGTCAAGAATTTTGACCTAAATACAATGTCGACCTGTGCGCATGAATAATTGTAGATACCACATTAGGAGTTCAAAGAAACAAATTCAAAATTCTTTAGAAAGACAAGAAAAACAATAAAAACTCGTATCAATTTTGTACGAAAATGCCCTTGGGTTAGATTGGTCAAGAATTTTGACCTAAATCCAATATCGGCGTATTTGCATTGAAACTTGTAGAAAGCTTATGTAGAGGTCCAAGAAACAAATGCAAAAAATTCTTTAGAAAGAAAAAAAAAAAAAAAAAAAAAAAAAACTTGTATCAATTTTGTACGAAAATGCCCCTGGGTCGGACTGGTCAAGAATTTTGGCCTAAATCAAATGTCGGCATGTGTGCATGAAAACCTGTAGATAGCACATTAAGAGGTCCAAGAAAAAAAATGTAAAATTCATTAGAAGGAAAAGAAAAAAAAAAATTTGTATCAATTTTGTATGAAAATGCCCCTCCGTCAGATTGGTCAAGAATTTTGACCAGAATCCAATATCGGCGTGTGTGCATGAATACTTGTAGATAGCGCATTAAGAGGTCCAAGAAACAATTGCAAAATTCTTTAGAAAGAAAAGAAAAAAAAAACTCGTATCAATTTTGTACGAAAATTCCCCAGGGTCAGATTGGTGAAGAATTTTTACATGAATCACATAACGGCATTTTTGCATGAAAACTTTTTGATAGTAAATATAGAGGTCCAAGAAGCAAATGAAAAAAAAATAAAAATAATAAAAATAATAAAAAAAAAACCTCGACTTTTTTTTAACTAAATTGCCCCTAGGTCCTACTTGTCATGAATTTTGACCTGGATCAAATGTCGGTTGTGTGCATCAAAAATTGTAGATAGCACATTAAGAGGTCCAAGAAAGAAATGCAAAAATTCTATTGAAAAAAAAAAAAAAAAAAAAAAAAAAAAAAAAAAAAAAAAACTCGTATCAATTTTGTAATTAAATTCCCTAGGGTCAGATTCGTGAAGAATTTTGACCTGAATCAAATCTCGGCGTTTTTGCATGAAAACTTGTAGATAACGAATATAGAGGTCCAAGAAACAAATGAGAAATTCTTTAGAAAAAAAAAAAAACTCGTTTTTTTTTTTGGTACTAAATTGCACCTAAGTCCAACTGGTCAAGAATTTTGACCTGAATCAAATGTCGGCGTGTGTGAAAGAAAACTTGTAGATAGCAAATTAAGAGGTCCAAGAAACAAATGGAAAATTCTTTAGGAAAAAAAAAAAACTTGAGTTTTCTTTTGTACGAAAATACCCCTAGGTCCGACAGATCGAGAATTTCGGCCTGAATGAAATGTCGGCATTTGTACATGAAATCTTGTAGATAGGACATTAAGAGGTCCAAGAAATAAATGCAAAATTCTTTAGAAAAAAAAAATTTGGAATCAATTTTGTATGAAAATGCTCCTAGGTCAGATTGGTCACGAATTTTGACCTCAATCAAATATCAGCGTTTGTGCATGAAAACTTGTAGATAGCATATATAGAGGTCAAATAAACAAATGGGAAATTATTTGGATAAAAAAAAAAATTGTCTCAACTTTGTACGAAAATACCCCTAGGTCAGATTGTTCAAGAATTTTGACCTGAGTCAAATATCGTCGTTTTTGCATAAAAACTTGTAGATAGCATATATAGAGGTCAAAGAAACAAATGGAAAATTCTTTATGAAAAAAAAAAATTGTTCCATCTTTCTACGAAAATGCCATACCGGCTTTTTTCCATGAAAATGTGTGGATAGCATATATAGATGTCCAAGAAATGAATTGAAAATTCTTCAGGAAAAAAAAAAAAAAAAAAAAAAAAAAAACTCGAGTTTTCTTTTCTACGAAAATGCCCCAGGTTTACAGGTCTAGAATTTTGACCTGAATCAAATGTCGGCGTGTGTGCATAAATACTTGTAGATAGAACATTAAGAGGTCCAAGAAACAAATGCAAAATTCTTTAGAAAAAAAAAAAAAAAACTCGTATCAATTTTGTACGAAAATTCCCCTAGGTCAAATTGGTAAAGAATTTTGACCTGAATCAAATATCGGCGTTTTTGCATGAAAACTTGTAGATAGCATATATAGAGGTCAAAGAAACAAGTGGAAAACCCTTTAGAAAAAAAAAATTGTATCAATTTTGTACGAAAATGCCCCTAGGTCAGATTGGTCAAAAATTTTGACCTGAATCCAATATCAGCGTTTTTGCATGAAAACTTGTAGATAGCATATTTAGAGGTCAAAGAAACAAATGGCAAATTCTTTAGAAAAAAAAAAATTTGTATCAATTTTGTACAAAAATGCCCCTGGGTCAAATTGGTCAAGAATTTTGACCTCAATCCAATATCGGCGTTTTTGCATTGAAACTTGTAGAAAGCATATATAGAGGTCCAAGAAAGAAATGGAAAATTCTTTAAAAAAAAAAAACTCGAGTTTTTTTTTTTGGGTACTAAATTGCCCCTAGGCCCGACTGGTCAAGAATTTTGACCTGAATCAAATGTCAACGTGTGTGCATGAAAGCTTGTAGATAGCACATTAGGGGGTCCAAGAAACAGTTGCAAAACTCTTTAGAAAGAAAGAAAAAAAAAAAAAAAAAAAAACTTGTATCAATTTTGTACGAAAATGCCCCTGGGTCGAACTGGTCAAGAATTTCGACCTAAATCAAATGTCGGCGTGTGTGCATGAAAACCTGTAGATAGCACATTAAGAGGTCCAAGAAAAAAAAATACAAAATTCTTTAGAAAGAAAAGAAAAAAAAAATTGTATCAATTTTATATGAAAATGCCCCTCAGTCAGATTGGTCAAGAATTTTGACTAGAATCCAATATCAGCGTGTGTTCATGAATACTTGTTGTGGGGGTAAAATCCATCAGTCAACAGTGGGCCCCGACCTATATAAGGGGTTGAACTTAAGGCCAGAAGACCTATCACCGTACGACTCCCCTCTGGTCAGTTTTGAAGGAACAACCGTCATACCGAAAGGCATGATTAGGCTGCCTGTGCAAACAGACTCGAACGTGGTGGAAGTGAACTTCATTGTAGTAGATGTGTACTCCCCTTACACAGCTATTGTGGCCCGGCCGTGGCTTCATGCACTAGGGGCTGTACCATCAACCCTACACCAAAAAGTAAAATACCCATCAGGAGGTCAGGTAAAAGAAATAAGGGGGAGCCAAGGAATGGCCAGGCAATGCATGGTGTCGGCGATCTCACGACGGCAAAGAGATGAACCTTCCACATCGGCCGAGAACGGATTGTAGCAATTAATGAACTCGATCCCAACCCCGGGGGATCGAAGACCAGCCCCGGAGGTAAGCTGTGAGGATTTGGAGAAAGTACTCGTCGGATCAGACCCTGAGAGGTTTTTTCAAATTGGTTCAGAATTACCACCCCGGGAGAGGGCAGCACTGATTGCTTTTCTCCGACAGAATGTAGATGTGTTTGCTTGGGACCCCTACGAGGCCCCCGGGGTCGGCCCAAATTTTATCTGCCACCGCCTTAATGTGAATCCGGCGATAACACCTAAGAGGCAGACTCCTCGGCGACCGTCGAAAGAGCATACTAAAGCCGTAAGAGAAGAGGTCGCAAAACTGAAGAAAACAGGGGCTATAAAAGAGGTCTTCTATCCCGAGTGGTTAGCCAACACGGTCGTGGTAAGGAAGAAGAGCGGGAAATGGCGGGTCTGCGTAGACTTCACAGACCTAAACAAGGCATGCTCGAAGGATCCCTTCCCTATGCCTCGGATAGACCGATTGGTGGATTCAACTGTCGGACACCCTAGAATGAGTTTTCTAGATGCCTTTCAGGGCTACCACCAGATACCCTTGGCTGTCGAAGACCAGGAGAAGACTGCTTTCGTCACCCCAGTTGGAAATTATCATTATAAGGTGATGCCCTTCAGCCTGAAGAATGCCGGGTCGACCTATCAAAGGATGATGACCAGGATGTTTGAACAGCAAATAGGTAAGACTGTTGAAGTGTACATAGATGACATGGTGGTTAAAAGCAAGTTGGTGCCCGACCACATTGAAGACATCGGCAACGTTTTTCAAATACTGAGAAAGTACAAGCTGCGACTCAATGCAACTAAGTGTTCATTTGGGGTAGGATCAGGAAAATTCCAGGGTTACATGGTGACTCACAGAGGCATAGAGGTTAACCCTGACCAAATAAGAGCCATACATAGCTTACAGCCTCCTCGGAACCCTAAAGAGGTCTAGAAGCTTACTGGTATGATAGCTGCTTTAAACCGTTTCATCTCACGCTTAGCAGACAGAGGCAGGCCATTTTTTCTCCTGTTACACAAGTGGAAGGGATTTGAGTGGAATGAGGAGTGCGCTATAGCTTTCCAACAGCTAAAATAATACCTCGCCCAACCACCTATTATGTCCAGTCCCGATGTTGACGAGGTTTTGTTCGCCTACATCGCCGTAGCCCCTCATGCTATGAGCTTGGTACTAATCCGAGAAGATGCGGTACGCAACGACCAGTCTATTACGTGAGCAAATCACTACAGGAAGCAGAAACCCGCTATCTACCTCTCGAAAAGGCTATCTTGGCCATTGTACAGGCCACTCGAAAGCTTCCCCACTACTTTCAAGCACACACTGTAGTGGTACTAACACAACTCCCTTTAAAGGCTGTCCTACGCAGTGCCGATTACACAAGCAGAATTGCGAAGTGGGGGACGATTCTGGGTGCTTTCGATATCAGATACATGCCTCGCACTGCTATAAAAGGCCAGGTCCTCGCCGACCTAGTAGCAGAATTTTCAGAGCCCACACTAGAAGGGCATGGGATGTCAGGATCACTAGGGGCTGATGAGAAGATGATCAGCACGATTTCCCAACATGAACACACTTGGTGGAGAGCACACGCTGATGGCGCAGCGAATCAAAGGGGCTCAGGGGTTGGACTCGTCCTGCTCTCACCCGAGGGCATAACCATAGAGAAGTCATTGAGACTCGAATTTTCAGCCACAAATAACGAAGCCGAGTATGAGGCGCTATTGGAGGGGATGTCGATGATCCAGAAAATGGGGGGGAAATCCGTGGACATGTTCTCGGATTCGAGACTCATTGTGGGACAGGTAAATGGAGACATGGAGGCAAAGGACGAAAGAATGCAAGAGTATCTGGTTCGGGTTAAGCGCCTACAGACTCATTTTCATCATTTCCGCTTGACACACGTACCCAGAAGCGGGAACACTCATGCCAACTTTCTCGCGACATTGGCTACCTCCTCGGCTCAGCCCCTTCCTCGAGTCATTTTGGTAGAAGAGCTCATCCGTCCCTCAACGGAGAAGGCCAACGGGGTCGGAGTACATAACATCAGGGCAGAACCGAGCTGGATGGACCCTCTAGTGCTGTACTTAAAGCACGACTCCTTGCCGGATGATAAGGTTGAGGTTGACAAAATCAGGAGAAAAGCTACCCGGTTCTGGTTGTCGGAGGACTCCAAACTATACAAACGCTCGTTCTCGGGGCCGTATTTGCTGTGTGTGCACCCAGAGGTTACTGAGCTCATCCTGGAAGAGTTACACGAAGGAATTTGCGAAAGTCACACGGGGGGTAGGTCTTTATCTCATAGGGCCTTAACGCTTGGTTATTGGTGGCCGAGCATGCACAAAGAAGCCTTGGAGTATGTGAAGAAGTGCGACCAATGCCAGAGATTCGCCCCGAACATACACCAGCCTGGTGGAGAGCTGAACCCACCGTCTAGTCCCTGGCCATTTGCGCAATGGGGCCTAGATATACTTGGTCCGTTCCCCAAGGCAACAGGGAACAGGAAATTTCTTCTCGTCGGCACCGACTATTTCACCAAATGGGTTGAAGCTGAGGCGCTGGCAAACATTAGGGACATCGATGTCAAGAAGTTTCTCTGGAAAAATATTGTCACCAGATTCGGCACCCCACACACCCTGGTGTCAGACAACGGGCTGCAGTTTGACAGCAAAGCCTTCAGAAGGTACTGCAGTGAGCTGGGAATTGTTAACCGGTACTCCACACCAGCTTACCCACAGGGGAATGGACAGGCAGAAGCTGTCAATAAAACCATAGTGAATGGTTTGAAGAAGAGACTAGATAACGCAAAAGGAAGATGGGTTGAGGAGCTAGCTCATGTCTTGTGGACATACTGCACCACACCTCGAAGGTCCACAGGGGAGACCCCTTTTTCAATGACCTATGGAGCCGAGGCTGTCATTCCACTCGAAGTGAACTTCCTAACATAGAGGACTACCGCCTTCTGCCCCACTGCCAATGACAAACTTCTAGAAAAGAGCCTGGACCTCATCGATGAAAGAAGGGAAGGCGCGATGGTCCATTTGGCTTACTATCAGCAGAAGCTCAAGCAAAGCTATGACGCCAAGGTAAAATCCAGACCATTGGCGCCAGGGGATTTGGTACTGAGGAAGGTTCTGGGCATCGTGAGGAACCTAGTATGGGGAAAGCTTGGACCAAACTGGGAGGGACCGTATCGAATCACCTCCGTAGCCGGCATAGGAGCCTACTTTTTGGAAGACTTGGATGAACATGTAGTGCCACGCCCTTGGAATGTAAACAACCTGAAAAGGTATTATTATTAATGAAAGACATAATTCTTGATGTCGTATTCCTGCGCAGCCACTTAATCTAAGTGTTAAACAGAAACCAAGTCCTGTCTAGCTCTTCGGACCACAGACTTGGGGGAAATTAACCGTTAAGCCGCTCTCGCTAAGTGTTAAACAGAAACCAAGTCCTGTCTGGCTCTTCGAACCACAGATTTGGAGGAAATTAACCTTTAAGCCACTCTCGCTAAGTGTTAAACAGAACCCAAGTCCTGCCTGGCTCTTCGGACCATAGACTTGGGGGAAATTAACCTTTAAGCCGCTTTCGCTAAGTGTTAAACAGAACCCAAGTCCTGCCTGGCTCTTCGAACCACAGACTTGGGGCAAATTAACCTTTAAGCCACTCCTGCTAAGCGTTAAATAGAACCCAAGTCCTGCCTGACTCTTCGGACCACAGACTTGGGGGAAATTAACCTTTAAGCCACTCCTGCTAAGCGTTAAACAGAACCCAAGTCCTGCCTGGCTCTTCGGACCACAGATTTGGGGGAAATTAACCGTTAAGCCGCTCTCGCTAAGTGTTAAACAGAAACCAAGTCCTGTCTGGCTCTTCGGACCACAGACTTGGGGGAAATTAACCTTTAAGCCACTCTCGCTAGGTGTTAAACAGAACCCAAGTCCTGCCTGGCTCTTCGGACCACAGACTTAGGGGAAATTAACCGTTAAGCCACTTTCGCTAAGTGCTAAACAGAACCCAAGTCCTGCCTAGCTCTTCGGACCATAGACTTGGGGGAAATTAACCTTTAAGCCACTCCTGCTAAGCGTTAAACAGAACCCAAGTCCTGCCTGGCTCTTCGGACCACAAACTTGGGGGAAATTAATTGTTAAGCCGCTCTCGCTAAGTTTTAAATAGAACCCAAGTCCTGCCTGGCTCTTCGGACCACAGACTTGGGGGGAAATTAACCGCTTAGTCACTCTCACTAGGTTTCAAACGGAACCTAAGTCCTGCCTGGCTCTTCGGACCACAGACTCGGGAGAAATTAACCATTAAGGGACTCTCACTAAGTGCCAAACAGAACCCAAGGACTTGGGGGAAATTTAGATTCGCAGTTATTTCGTCTAATTATTAACTATCGTTCTTTTCACGTATTCATTCGCTTACGCATGGTTCTCAACAGTTAGTGACGGAATAGGCATCCATTCATGATGAAAACAAAAAGAAGAAAACAATGACATTTGAAGGGAAATAATCTTTATCATTAAAATCCAAAAGCGGTTCTGTTTACAAACATTAACAAGGCAAAACTAAACAAAATACAAAAGATAATACAAATAAAATACTACACTACTTTCCTAAGAACCCTGAGCAAGAATGGGCTGATCATCTGCTGCTTGGGTCCCCGAGGCAACCTCCTTGGCCTGTGCCACGATCTCGCTAATACAAAGGTTGTCCTCGGGTAACTTGCCCTGCGCGGCCTACCCCGTACCCCCAGCCTTGGGAATGGAGGAGTCCGTTGGAAGAGGCTCTGCGAAGGCAGCTTTGTCAGGAATCTCACGTACGTCCTCCGGGAAAAAGATGTTCTCGGCCCTCCTGAGATCGGAGTCTGTCGGGACAGCTGCGCGATCTAGGGCTACACCCAGGACGTGGTGATGTATTCCCTGCAAATGGTGGCCACTTCCTCGGCCAGCCTGACCTCAGTATCATGGACTCCACGATCATATGAGGCCGCCACAGCCTTTTCGACAGCCTCCCTGGCCAAACGGGCCACCTCCTTGGTTCTCGCAAGCTCAGCCTTGAGCGTTGAAACCGCCTGCTGCTCTGCCGCGAGTTTCTCCTCAGATTGGCGGAGCTGTATGTGCAGATCGTCAGCCTGCTTTGTGGCATTCTTAAGGCCGGCTTCCGCGCTCGCATGGGCCTTCTTCACCTCCTTTATTTCATTATTTAGGTGATCAAAATCCTGTTTGATATCGCCAGCGGTCTTCTCGGCAGCAGAACGGGACTGAGCCTCCCTGTGCAAGTCCTCACGAGCCTTCTTGGCCCATTCCTCAGCAACAAAAATTTGTTGAGTGACCTGCGCCCAAAAGGAAATAAAGGCCCTGTTAAAACCTGACAATAAGAGGGAATATAATATGAGGACGAGATAAAGGATTCCACTTACCATGGCCATGTCCCTCTTCAATGACATGAAAAGGTCTGGCTGTCGAGTCTTTCTGAGACCCTCCATGTCACAAGGCAAGAGCAAAGGCTGCTGCAGGGCCTCAGCCAGGAATGATGCCTACCCTCGACGGGATTCCCACAGGGTCGCGTCCCAGGGGATCGAAGCACCGTCTAATTCGATCCGTGGCAACCAGGTTCGTTGTTCCCTCCGAATGGCCGCCTCATCTCGGCTATCAACGGACCTAGTCCTCTTCTCTCGGGGCTCTTTCGTCTCCTTGCCCTTCTTCTGAGGCCGGGCTTTTTCACGGCCAATCTCTCCCTCTTCCGGTTCTTCTACAGGCCTTTTTCACCTCAAATTGGCCATAGGCTGTAGCGCCGCATCCGTTGTAGGAGGAAGTGGAGGAGTAGGAGCCTTAGGGGCAGTTTGTTCCTTCTGGGCATCCTTAGAGGATTGCCCTTTGTTCCTGTTGGATAGAAGGCTCCTGAGGTCGGACCTTAGTTTCAAGTCCATTCCTTCTTCCTCAGTCTCTTCGCTGGTATCGACTTGTGCGACGGCAAAACCTGGGTCAGGAGCTGCTGAGGCACGGTCTAAATTTGTGTCGGAGTCCGAGAGCTCTACTACCCTGGCTGACACCTCTCCCTCCTCGGTAAATCGAAACTGGTCTATTTGTTCTTCTAAGGATGAGCGCGAAGAACCAGCCTCCTCCTCTGGGATAATCACTGCGAGAAAGGCGCGTTGGGCAGGCGACTGAACTGGAGGTAAGTCTGTTGAAGCAAGAAACCCTGGTATGGATACGTCAATACGTGCCAACCGTGGGCTGCCAGCCCTTATAGCTTGACCGGCGTCTACCAAGGATCGAGTGAGGGGAACATAGTCCAAAATCAAAGGAGCCAACCGTAATTGCCCGTCCTCGCTTACGAAAATCTCAGATCTCAGGAGGTAATTTAAAGCCTGGACGTTGACCAAGCTCAGCCGAGGGGATGTTCGCTCCTTATCTGCAAAGACCGATAAAGGGGTTACGTTAGTCCGAGGAGGAATGCAACCAAACCAATAATTTTAAAGGAAAGAGATAAGGTGGGGGAGAGCCCAAAATTAAGGTCCTCTCCACGGAATCTAGTTCAATGATACCCCACCTGGCGTTCCTGCCCTAGTCGGACAGTGAATGCCGTCGTGCCATGGCCCGGAGACAATCAAATGGTCGTCCTTTAAGCCTTTGCTGGACTTAAGAAGGCAGGATATCAACCTCACTTCGTCAGTCCTGGACTTTAAGTAGTATGAGTCGCCGAGCTTATGGCATTCATAGAGATGAACCACGTCGTGCCATGAAAGGCCGAGGTTCATCTAGTCGTTTAAGACGTCTGTGCACCCCAAGATCCGGAACAGGTTCGCGGTGCACTGGTGGGGGGCCAATCTATGACCACATAGGTAGTCCCTAGTTATTCTCCCCATTGGAATCGTCATTCCTCCTTCCATGAAGGCTATCATTGGAATTGCGACTTCCCCTGTTCTCCTCTTGAACAAAATTTCCTCCTGGTGGCAATACTCTAAACCTACCTCCGATGGGATACGATACTTCGCCCTGAAGCCCGCCATACCGGCCGGAGAGTCCACCATTTTTTCAAGCCTATCCATCCCCTCTAATCCTAGACAACGTGAAGGCAGCTTGGCTAAAGAAGAGTAACAAGGAAGAAGCGCGCACTTACGGGTAAGAAACTTGACGGAATCTTCAAGGGAATGACGACGAAGGTAAGAGCGTGCTGAAGGAGAAGGCACTGAGATGTTCTGAGTACTGGAGCGTTCGTCAAAAGTGAGGAATGAACGCCTTCAAAACCTTATATACTCAAAGGGAGTTGGACAGACACACTCCCACCTAGAGCAAATAAAATGTTGTCCACCGTTGATCTGGTTTCCAACCGCTGGATTGAAGGAGCGTAAAGCTCCAAAAGCTGCAATTAATTTCCCCCGGGTCATTAAATGCCTTCAGCATTAATGAGACATGTGAGGGCACACCCCCGCAGGTGTAAAGTAGGAATCCACAACGAACGTTCCAGTGGGTATCAAAATCCCGCCTTTCCTCCTCGGACCAAGTAGAAAGAGCCGGAATTTTGAGGGGCTATTGTGGGGGTAAAATCCATCAGTCAACAGTGGGCCTTGATACTCGTGCGAAGCCCAGCCATAACAGGAAGTGAAGACACGGCCAGAGGACTCCCAGCCCAATCCTGTTGGGCCGGGCTTGTTTAAGGGGCGTCCGAGGAGGAGTGTCTCCTTGGATGCACCAAATGGGAGTCCAACTCACACCCTTTACCTGGTGAGAAATCGTCCCAAATCAAGGGAAAATGCTAGACATTCAGGGGGCAACCACATCTGTCGCATTAAATGCAAGGGAGCAACTTTTCCAGCCGCATTAATTTAGAGAGGACAAGAGAACAGTATTATCTTGGCCAATGCAACTCACAGAAAAGAAGGAGGATGTCCTATGAGACAAGCACTCAAGTAGAGGCCCAGATGGTTAACAAGTGTAGGGCCATTATCAATTGAAGGATGCTATATAAGAGAAGAAAGTCCCTATGACTAGGGGGAAAAAAATTGGAGAGAAAAGAGTAAGAAAAGGAGAAAGAGAGAAAGGAGTTTTGTGAACAAAGCATAAGATACAGCCCCATGGACTGTTACTTCAAAAAAATTTAATGAAATATCCCCACGTTCAAATGGATGCATGTCTTACTAATAATTACGTTCACTCTGTCAAGACCTAGTTCTGTGACCCACACTCTACAAATTCATTGTTGAGGGTCTTTTGGGCTAGAATCGCTTACTTGCTGGGCCTAGGCTCCAAAAACCGCCCTTACACTTGTAGATAGCGCATTAAGAGGTCCAAGAAACAATTGCAAAATTCTTTAGAAAGAAAAGAAAAAAAAAACTCGTATCAATTTTGTATGAAAATTCCCCAAGGTCAGATTGGAGAAGAATTTTTACATGAATCACATAACGACATTTTTGCGTGAAAACTTGTAGATAGCAAATATAAAGGTCCAAGAAGCAAATGAAAAATTCTTTAGAAAAAAAAAAATTGACTTTTTTTTTAACTAAATTGCCCCTAGGTCCTACTTGTCATGAATTTTGACCTTGATCAAATGTCTGTTGTGTGCATCAAAAAGATAGCACATTAAGAGGTCCAAGAAACAAATGCAAAAATTCTATTGAAAGAAAAGAAAAAAAAAACTAGTATCAATTTTGTAATTAAATTCCCTTGGGTCAGATGCGTGTAGAATTTTGACCTGAATCAAATCTCAGCGTTTTTGCATGAAAACATGTAGATAGCGAAAATAGAGGTCCAAGAAACAAATGAGAAATTCTTTAGAAAAAAAAAACTCTTTTTTTTTTTTTTTTGGGTACTAAATTGCACCTAGTTCTGATTGGTGAAGAATTTTGACCTAAATCAAATATTGGCGTGTGTGAAAGAAAACTTGTAGATAGCAAATTAAGAGGTCCAAGAAACAAATGGAAAATTCTTTAGAAAGAAAAAAAAAACTCGAGTTTTCTTTTGTATGAAAATGCCCCTAGGTCCGACAGATCGAGAATTTTGGCCTAAATGAAATGTTAGCGTTTGTACATGAAAACTTGTAGATAGGACATTAAGAGGTCCAAGAAATAAATGCAAAATTCTTTAGAAAAAAAAAAAAAAAAAAAAAAAAAAAAAAAAAAAAAAAAAAAAAAAAAAAAAAAAACTGGAATCAATTTTGTATGAAAATGTTCCTAGGTCAGATTGGTCACGAATTTTGACCTCTATCAAATATCGGCGTTTGTGCATGAAAACTTGTAGATAGCATATATAGAGGTCAAATAAACAAATGGAAAATTATTTTGAAAAAAAAGAAATTGTATCAATTTTGTACGAAAATGCCCCTGGGTCAGATTGGTCAAGAATTTTGACATAAATCCAATATCGACGTTTTCGCATGAAAACGTGTAGATAGCATATATAGAGGTCAAAGTAAAAATGCAAAATTCATTCAAAAGAAAAGAAAAAAAACTCGTATCAATTTTGTACGAAAATGCCCCTAGGTCAGATTGGTCAAGAATTTTGACCTAAATCAAATATCGTCGTTTTTGCATAAAAACTTGTAGATAGCATATATAGAGGTCAAAGAAACAAATGGAAAATTCTTTATGAAAAAAAAAAATTGTTTCATCTTTATACGAAAATGCCATATCGGCTTTTTTCTATGAAAACATGTAGATAGCATATATAGATGTCCAAGAAACGAATTGAAAATTCTTTTGAAAAAAAAAAAAAAAACTCGATTTTTTTTTTGATACTAAATTGCCCCTATGTCCGACTGGTCAAGAATTTTGACCTGAATCAAATGTCGGCGTGTGTGCATGAAAACTTTTAGATAGCACATGAAGAGGTCCAGGAAACAATTGCAACATTCGTTAGAAAGAAAAGAAAAAAAAAAAAACTCGTATCAATTTTGTACGAAAATGCCCCTGGGTCAGATTGGTCAAAAATTTAGACCTGAATCAAATATCGGCGTTTTTGCAAGAAAACATGTAGATAGCACATATAGAGGTCAAAGAAACAAATGCAAAATTGTTTTGAAAAAAAAAAAATTGTATCAATTTTGTATGAAAATGCCCCTAGGTCAGATTGATCCAGAAAGCACATACAGAGGTCCAAGAAACAAATTGAAAATTCTTAGTAAAAAAGAAAATGAAATAAAATAAAACTAGAGTTTTTTTTTTTTTTTGTACGAAAATGCCGCTTTGTTCCGACTTGTCAAGAATTTTGACCTGAATCAAATGTCAGCATGTGTGCATAAAAACTTGTAGATAGCACATTAAGAGGTCAGAGAAACAAATGCAAAATTCTTTAGAAAAAAAAAAAAAAAAACTCGTATTTGTCTTGTACTAAAATGCCCTGGGGCAGATTGGTCAAGAATATTCACCTGAATTAAAAATCGGCGTTTTTGCATGACAACTTGTAGATAACATATGTAGAGGTCCAAGAAACAAATGGAAAATTCTTTAGAAAAAAAAAAAACTCGAGTTTTCTTTTGTGCGAAAATGCACCTTGGTCCGAGAAACAGATGGAAAATTCTTTAGAGAGGGAAAAAAAAAAAAAAAAAAAGAACCTCGAGTTTTTTTTGGTTCAAAAACTCCCCTAGGTCCGACTGGTCAATACTTTTGACCTGGATCAAATGTCGGCGTGTGTGAATGAAAACTTGTAGATAGCACATTCGGAGATCCAAGAAACAAATGCAAAATTCTTTCGAAAGAAAAGGAAAAAAAAACTCGTATCAATTTTGTACGAAAATGCCCCTTGGTCAGATTGGTCAAGAATTTTGACTTGAATTAAATATTGGCGTTTTTGCATGAGAACTTGTAGATAGCATATGTAGAGGTCCAAGAAACAATGGAAAATTCTTTAGAAAAAAGAAAAAGAAAAGAAAACTTGAATTTTCTTTTGTGCGAAAATGCACCTTGGTCCGACTAATCAAGAATTTTGACCTAAATCCAATGTCGGCATTTGTGCATGAAAACTTGTAGATAGCACATTAAGAGGTCCAAGAAACAAATGCAAAATTTTTTGGAAAGAAAAAAAAAAAACTCGTATAAATTTTGCTCGAAAATGCCCTTGGGTCAGACTGGTCAAGAATTTTGACCTGAATCCAATGTTGGCCTGCGTGCATGAATACTTGTAGATAGCACATTAAGAGGTCCATGAAACAAAAACAAAATTCCCCTGGGTAAAATTGGTCATGAATTTTCACCTCAATCGAATATCGCCATTTTTTAATGAAAACTTGTAGATAGCATATACAGAGGTCAAATAAACAAATGGAAAATTCTTTGGAAAAAAAAAATTTTTTGTATCAATTTTGAACGAAATTGCCCTTGGGTCAGATTGGCCAAGAATTTTGACCTGAATCCAATATCAGCATTTTTGCATGAAAACTTGTAGATAGCATATATAGAGGTCCGTGAAACAAATGGAAAATTCTTTAGAAAAAAAAAAAAAAATTTGTATCAATTCTGTACGAAATTGCCCCTGGGTCAGATTGGTCAAGAATTTTGACCTGAATCCAATTTCGGCATTTTTGCATGAAAACGTGTAGATAGCATATATAGAGGTCAGAGAAATGAATGCAAAATTCTTTCGAAAGAAAAGGAAAAAAAAAAAACTCGTATCAATTTTGTACGAAAATGCCCCTAGTTCAGATTGGTCAAAGATTTTGACCTGAATTAAGTATCGGCGTTTTTGCGTGAAAACGTGTAGATAGCATATGTAGAGGTCCAAGAAAAAATGGAAAATTCTTTAGAAAAAAAAAAATACTCGATTTTTTTTTTTACGAAAATGCCCTTAGGTCCGACTGGTCAAGAATTTTGACCTGAATCAATTGTCGGCGTGTGTGAGTGAAAAGTTGTAGATAGAACATTAAGAGGTCCAAGAAACAAATGCGAAATTCATTGGAAAGAAGAGAAAAATTCGTATCAATTTTGTACGAAACTTCCCCTGGCTTAGACTGGTCTAGAATTTTGAACAGAATACAATGTCGGCCTGTGTGCATGAATACTTGTGGATAGCACATTAAGAGTTCAAAGAAACAAATGCAAAATTCTTCAAAAAGAAAAGAAAAAAAGGAAAAAAAAAAAACCTCGTATCAATTTTGTACGAAAATGCCCCTGGGTCTGATTGGTCAAGAATTTTGACCTGAATCAAATATCGTCGTTTTTGCATGAAAACTTGTAGATAGCATATATAGAGGTCAAGGAAACAAATGGAAAATTCTTTTGGAAAAAAAAATTGTATCAATTTTATTCGAAAATGCCCCTAGGTCAAATTGGTCAAGAATTTTGACCTGAATCATATATCGGCGTTTTTCCATGAAAACTTGTAGATAGCATATATAGATGTCCAAGAAATGAATGGAAAATTCTTTTGAAAAAAAAAAAAAAAAACTCGATTTTTTTTTGGGTACTAAATGCCCCTAGGTCCAACTGGTCAAGAATTTTGAGCTGAATCAAATGTCGGGGTGTCTGCATGAAAACTTTGTAGATAGCCCATGAAGAGGTCCAAGGAAAAATTGCAAAATTCTTTAGAAAAAAAAAAAAAAAAAAAAAAAAAAACTCGTATCAATTTTGTATGAAAATGCCCTTGTGTCAGATTGGTCAAAAATTTAGACCTAAATCAAATATCGGCGTTTTTGCATGATAACATGTAGATAGCATATATAGAGGTCAAAGAGACAAATGGAAAATTCTTTATGAAAAAAAAAAAAATTGAATCAATTTTGTACGAAAATGCCCCTGGGTCAAATTGGTCCAGAATTTTGACCTGAATCTAATATCGGCTTTTTTTCATGAAAACCTGTAGATAGCACATATAAAGGTCCAAGAAACAAATTGAAAATTCTTTATTAAAAAAACTCGAGTTTTTTTTTGTACGGAAATGCCCCTTAGGTCCGACTGGACAAGAATTTTGACCTGAATCAAATTTCGGCGTGTGTGCGTGAAAACTTGTAGATAGTAGATTAAGACGTCAGAGAAACAGATGCAAAATTCTTTAGAAGAAAAAAAAAAAAAAAAAAAACTCGTATCAATTTTGTACTAAATGCCCTGGGGCAGATTGGTTAAGAATTTTGACCTGAATCAAATATCAGCATTTTTGCATGAAAACTTGTACATAGCATATATAGAGGTCCAAGAAACAAATGGAAAATTCTTTAGAAAAAAAAAATAAAAAAAATAATAAATAAATAAAAGAAAAAAAAAAGAGAAACTCGAGTTTTTTTTTTTGGTACGAAAGCGCCCCTAGGTTCGACTGGTCAAGAATTTTGACCTGGATCAAATGTCGGCGTGTGAGAATGAAACTTGTAGATAGCACATTCGAAGGTCCAAGAAATAAATGCAAAATTCTTTCGAAAAAAAAAAAAAAAAAAAAAAAAAAAAAAAAAAAAAAAAAAAAAAAAACTCATATAAATTTTGTACAAAAATGCCCCTAGGTTAGATTGGTCAAGAATTTTGCCCTGAATTAAATATCGGCGTTTTTGCATGACAACTTGTAGATAGTATATGTAGAGGTCCAAAAAACAAATGGTAAATTCTTTAGAAAAAAAAAAGAAAAAGAAAACTCGAGTTTTCTTTTGTGCAAAAATGCACCTTGGTCCGACTGATCAAGAATTTTAACCTGAATCAAATGTCGGTGTTTGTGCATGAAAACTTGTAGATAGCACGTTAAGAGGTCCAACAAAAAAATTCAAAATTCTTTAGAGAAAAAAAAAAAAAAAAAAAAAAAAAAAAAAAAAAAAAAAAAACTCGTATAAATTTTGTACGAAATTGCCCTTGGGTCAGACTGGTCAAGAATTTTGACCTGAATCCAAGATTATATTTGTTTGGAAGGGAAGGGTCACAAGATTACAAAGTCTTTCTGAGGGAGAGGGAGAGAGAGCTATCTTGGACTAAAACTTGAACCTTAGAAATGGACCTCTAAAACTGGACCTCTCTTCTGTCTTCAAAGTTTGTCCTTTTATATATGAAGTAAACCATGGAAAGTCTTCAAAGTTAACCTGAGTTAAATAAAGTGGACTCAAGTTAATTTGTCGGTAGTTTCTTGAATACTAATCTGTCCGTAGAATCTTTGAATAGTGAACAATAAAAGTAGAATCTTTGAACAGTAAAATTTTTACTATTCATGAACAGTGGTTTGTCTGGGAATATGTCCGAATAGTAGTTTGTCTGGGAATCTGTCCGGGTACGCATGCTAGTGAACAGTAATGACTTAGGAACATCTGTCTGTATCTATCTGGACCGTCTTGGATTTGTCTAGAAGTTATTGATGAATAGTGATCTGGCGCAACTGAATAGTGTTCTGTCACAATTGTCTGTCCTTTCTGAATCTGTTTATTATTTTGTCTGATGGTAGCTATAGTAGCTATTCTGTCATTAAGTCTTTATGAACACCACTTGAAAATTCTCTCATTACTGACCTTGTATTCTGAAGGGATGTTACCTCTATTGAGACGCCTTCATGCTTTAATTGAAATCTTTATTAAAGATTTCTATTTTGGCAAAATTAGTCTGAGATTTTAGCCGTGGAATGGCTATCTTGCTTGCCAGGAAATTGAGCGTTAATTTTAAAGTTAAAATTAACTTATATATATTGCAACGCCTTAGTAGAAGTATTATGTAAGAGCAAGTACTATTTGAGAAAGGACAAGAAAGAAAAAAAAGTTATGATCCTATAGTACAAGGCAAAGATCTTGACAAAGAAATATTTGGAGGACAAAATAATGGAGAGATACGTAGGAAGATATAAACAAAAGGAGAAGGACTAGAATTAATAGTCAACAAAGGTAGGAAAAACAATAAAAATTTTAGTTGTCATAAAAACTTTGAAAATATATATATTTAAATGCTACTACTACTGGGCAGAATAGTATTTTCTATCATTGAATTTGTAGGAATCTCATCATCTATCTCTGGCTCAACCTTATCAGTGTTCATGTCCTTTGAGATGGAAATTTCTTTTAGTAAATGTATTTCTTTAGGGAACTTAAAAAATACTTTTGTTTCCAAAATATTGGTGCATATTCCATTGTCTGTCGTAAAAAAAGGGGTAAAGTAAAGCCAAAAAAGGATTTCCTAATATAACTTTAGAAGACAACTTTTCTGTTAAGAAGAAAGGTGTTCTGAAATTGATTCCATTATTATATATGTATTCCTTAGTTAGCTTATTACTTATTTTAAGTCTATCACCATTAGCCTGAGTTAGTCTATCTGTTGTTGATTCATAATATTTGGAAGGTATTAATCCTTCTTGTATGCAATTCATATCAGCATTTGAATCAACAAGGGCAATAACTGTTAATGAGAATTCTTTATGAACAACCAAAATTATTTCAGTATACCATTTCTGAAATATCATTCTGTCAATTATATTTAAGAATTCATCTTTGTGAGAACTTTCACTGGTATAATTATGTCTGTCAAGGAGAGAGGAGTCTGTCAAGGGTTCATTAAAGTATTAATTGCATCTTGTGAAGGTTGTTTGTCTGTCATTATAACACTTCCATCAGTTTCTCTTTTAACAGCTGTTAATATTTCATTTCTATCATCATTATTTAAATAATGATCCCACTAGCCTTTCAATTGGCCAGTGAAACCAGTGACAATTAAATGAGCTATCTGGTGGTCCTATTTTCCATGATTCTTATAAACATTAGTGAGCAAAGTCATTTCATGTAAAAAGTTTATTATTTCATATTCTGACATTCCTTCAATATTCCATTCATAAATTAAATCTGGTGAGTAAGATGAATTAACATAAGTATGTCTTTCTTCAAATTGTAAATCAGGGGGAGTAGGTTTAGGATACCAATTCTTTTTAGGATATAAATCTTCAATTCTTCCTTTTTTGATTTTGACTGGAATCAAATGTCGGCAATGTTAGAAAAGTTAGAAGTATTTTTACCGAACTATCCTTTAATTTTGTTCCTACTTAAACCTAGGGAATAGGAATATTTTGGAACAAAAAAAATCCAGTCCAAACAGGTGCTACCCCTTAAATAGTAGTATAGATAGATATAGAAATGTCATATTAAAAAAAAAAAAAAAAGTGAGAAACCGTCGGACCAAACTGTGTAAAACTGTGGTATGTGGCTGTACTCCTAAAAAAAAAAAAAAAAAAAGTGAGAAACCATCCACTCATCCCGCCTGTACGCCGCTTAGTCCACTACTCCTATCACCATCCTATCGCTAGGTTTTAAAGAAAAAACGTGTCCTATCATCTATCAATTATCATGGCAAAAAAGGGTCAAAGAGGGGTAGAATTAGAAAAGACTGAACATATAGATAAAGACGCATGAAACCAACGCCCATAAAAAGATCATAGAGGATCAAATCATACACTTGATATCATCTTACTTTTTTGACGGGATAATATCATCTTACTTGGTCCAGGAGAAATGACAAGTCGCAAGAATAAAAGCACTGTCAAACATCACATAATGTCATTATAGAAATTGCATGTATATTAATGACAAAAAATATACTATACTTTAGGAGATATTTCTGAAACGGATTGGAATCCGAAATGTAATCACAGTGCCTTTGCCCTAGTCATGATGAATCATGGGTAGCAGCCTTTTTTTTTGGCTACTTCCCAACACCAGTCAGCCCAAACTTACCTTCACACACCAGCTCCACGCTTTTCATCACACGCGCTTGTCGTTTTCCCTATGGGTCCCATTGGGTGTTGGAATATCAAGCGCGTGGGACTTAAAATATAAAAAACAGTGTGTAATTAAATTTTCAGTGTATAGAATTGATGTTTGTTTTAAAATGGAAGGAAGAAAGGGCAAAATAGTAAATTTAGGGGAGAGGGAGGGTCTTTATTGAGAAGAGCAAGACTGAATACACGCAATCGGCGCAACTTTTGGTAATTCTTAACACTACTCATAGATATTTCATATTTTCTTTCTTTCCATGTCAGTATAGTCAGAGTACTTTAGCTTCGGTTTCTTTTGACTTTTCCATGTCTCTTAAACATTTTAAAATTTTTGATACTATTTGCCAAACTCGTTTAAATACTGTGTCTTTAGGGGTCAGGCATATGGTCAGGTTTGGGGCAAAATTCTTACCGTTGGCATTTTCCTCCAAACTCAAATCGAGTTATGTTTTGTTTTTTTTTTTTTTTTCCACAAAATCTCTTTGCTATTTGTGTGTCAAGGGCTTCTAAGGGTCCGTTTGGTATGTATGTTTAAATAACAATTTTTATTTTTTTGAAAATACATATAGGTAAAAAAGTGTATAAAAATACGTATAATATTGTTTAAAAATTAAAAACATGTGTCTAAATACATGTACTAAACAGCCTCTAAATTTTGACCTTTTTGAGGAAAAATGCCAACATTTTATTTAGGACAAAATTCTTGACCGGTAGCATTTTCGTACAAAATTAACTGAGTTTTTTTTTTTCCCCACAAATATCTTTGCTATTTGTATATTTGACCTCAAAATATTCTATGTACAACTTTAGATATTTTGTAAGCATTGAGGATACTCTGGATATTTGGTGAATTTGTCAAAATTCATTTCCAATAAAAAAAAGATATTGAATAAGCTTATAACTAATTTTGTAACTAAATTTTGTCATTTTAAAAATAACTTCACAACTCCCATTAAAAAAAAAAAAAAAATTCATAACATGAAAACCACTCCTAAAAAAAAAAATTACTACTATTTATTAGTTGGAGGAAGGAAAATTTCAACCAATTAAGCTACAAGTAAAATTCTAGTTTCACATGCTCTTGTATTTTTTTTCTTTTTTTGGCTAATGATAATAATTTGGATTAATTATAATTTGAGATTACTATATTTATCAAGTAAAAAAAAAAATAATTAAAAAAAAAAAAAAAAAAACCTAAAGTATGCATTTGCCCATTTGCGTTTAAGCTGCATTTGTGTTTTTTGGCTTGTCCTATGCATGGTACTGTTTATGGACTAATCAAAGCACAAAAATGCATGAATAATATTTGTAAATAGTATTTTACCTTTTAAAAAAATATATTACTACAATATTTTTAACAATAAATTTTTAGTTTTCAACAAATAAATAGTATCCAAACAAATCTAGTACGATGAAAAAATTATTTATCCCAAAAACGCAAAATGCTCGTCACTTCCCTAATTTTTTTTTTCTTTTTTGTGATTCGATTTTTATGCAAAAACAAACGCAAATTTTGAGAAATGCGAACGATGAAGACAAAGGTGTGATTTTAAAAGGTTACTGTTTATAAGCATAAAAGGATGTTTATCATTTATGTGAGAAGCTTTTTCATTGATGAGCATACGAGTAGTTTTTTTTTTATCAGTAACCAGTGACAAGACCAAATTCAGATGCAACCATGGGACCACTATAATTAAAAGATGCAGACGACTCATTTGAAAACTAAATAAATGAAGGCCATGTGACTCTGTAAGAGGGAAAAAGCAAGTGAGCAAAAAATAAAATATCCAGGGTGGTCACTAACGCGAAGAAACTAGTAACCCCTAATTATATTGGGTCTATTTATATACAACTTATTTTTGTTAAAATCGAAAATATTGTAGTTAATTTTTAAATATATAAATAATACTGTGGGACCTATTTTTAATTAAAATTTGGGTAAAAAAATATGTTTGTGGGTCTCTAAACAGTGCACGAGACCCACAAACAATATCATTTCTGACCAATATGTGGACGTCCAAAGTACACGGGACCCACTGGCAGGTTTGTCCCCCACGTGAAACCAACTTCAGGTAAAAAAAAGAAAAAAAAAAGAAAGAGGAAACTTGAAGGAGAAAAACGCAGATGTAAATAAGTCCAATCCAAACCGCACCAATATATATATGGGTTCGGTTAATGTGTGCCCTTAAATTTTCTATTTTTGGAAATATTTTTTCGGGAATTGAAAAAACTGTCATTACTTTTTCAATTCTCGAGAAATTTTTTTTCAAAAATAGATCCTATATATATATATATATATATATATGTATATATCTACATTTTTCCCTATTCTACGTTTCTCCTTTTACTGTTTTTCCCTACCTCTTTCGTTTTCCTTTCCTTTCCTTTTTTCCTCTAGTATTTTTCCCTAACCCTCATCTTCTCCTTTTTATCTCCCAAGCCAGCCTTGTTCTTTGTGCGCCATGGCCAAGCCTCTCTTTCTTTCAATCAGGCCCATTCTTCTCCTTGCTTGCCTCTATCGACCTCATGGACTTAGATTTGTGTATATGTACCAGCAATACATGAGAAGAAGACATAGAAAACGGCACCATTGTGGCTTTGTTGGCGGCATTCAAGCACTTCGGTCACATGTTGCTGAACTGCTTATATTACCAAAGTGGAATGGAAGGATTTCGAAAGATTTAACAAAGTAGTTGATGAGGTATATATAAGTCAGATCTTTCATCACTTTTTGTGTATGCGTACAATGCATTACTTCTTTTACAACTTTTCCTTTTCGTTCTTTCATTTTTTTTTTCCATATAAGTGATTTTTTAATGTTAAAAAATATTAGTTTACATTCCATTATAATAGATTGGAAAAGCATCGTACATATATGAAGATGTTCTCCTTAATTTTTCATCTTTTATTATTTTCAAAAGAAGAAAAAGAAATAAAATTAGTTGTTATTTGAAATTTTGACTTTTTTTTTTTTTCCTACTAGATAGTGGTAAAATAACTACATAATGATGGACATGGTGATTATTTTAGCTGCAATGGCATTAATGCATCACTTTTTGAAAATTCAAGTACCTCTTTTGAATCCTTGAGCTCAGATGACATCTGTGTAGATGACATCTGTGTAGATGTTGTAAGAGAAAGAAGTATAATATTGGCAAACCAAGAGTTTAAAGGTACCCCAGAAAAAACGTATGAGACAGACATTTCCCTGGACATGCCACCAAGAACAAATTTCAATAACGGTAAACATGCCATTTTTGAATTTAACAAAAACATTAAACACTTACCTTAGGTGCAGGAACTGCGTTGGAGGACCAAAGAGTGCGTTGGTCTCTGCTGGGCTTCTCGGTGTCTGATGGATTTCGGCTGGGTTGGGGTTCTTCAGGTTGGACAACTTTTCTTTTGCTGTGAACAAATGAAATCAACAATTGTTAAGAGATATGAGGAGGAAAAGATAAAATAAAGGAGGAAATTTATTTTAGGTTCAGAGAGGTGGGTGAGATGAGTGAATGGGGAAGTTGGAGTTGAAATTGCTCTAGAGGTTTTTAGAGAATAATTAGAGGAAGAGGTGGGTGTATATAGTTAAGAGAACTTGTGAAGCTGGAGGTAAGCTCAAAGAAGAAAAAGCTTCCAATGGTAAGAGTGAGCGTTTACGTTTTTTTTTTTTTTTTTTTTTTTTCTTCAGCTGAGCGATTCTTGCACTGTTTATTGTCCATATACAGTAAATTTAGGCATGTAAACAGTAAAAAATTTGTAATCAGTCATTTTTTTTATTGTTTTCAATTTTCAGCTAAATAAATTGTATCCAAACAGATAACTTGGATTTGACAAGTCACTAACTTGGGCTCTACACACTTGCAATTAATTACAAACATACCATCAAACCAAACACCCTATATGCTACTGGCTTCTTAAAAAAATTTAATTCATTCTTTTCATTTGCTTTATCCAAACAAACCATAACCTTTTAGGCTATTGTACTAATGCTTATCATATGTGGGTGTGTGACTGTCTAGGGGCCTTTTTACACTTTTGGGCTAAGGTATTCTATTGAGGGTAAAAGAGTTGGGCCTGATTCCTTTCGCAAGATTTTTCGAAAAACCGGATTGCGCACAAAACAAATAACAATCCAAGATAATATATATATATATATATATATATACATACATATATATACTAGTACATGTGCTAGCTATGAAAAAAAGAAAAAAGTAATGATTATAATTGTAAGTTTGAATTTATTCAACCATCTAATTGGCTTTATTCCGTGCCAAATTTGCTTGTAATTCAGCATTTAGTAACCCTGTATTTAGGTGGGTTTGATGTAAGGGTAGTGAGTGAGATAGAGTGAAGTTTGCTCAAGAGTGTGCAAGAAAACAGAGACTCGCGGCTTGGCCTCGCGGGTGACTCGCGGCTTCAAGCCACCAGACGCAGCACACGTGCCAAGCATGCCGGAAGGTGAACAGTCATGCTAGCTAGAGTACTACAGGACAAAACAGGACAACTGGCCATACGGTTATCTCGTGACTGGATCTCGCGACTTAGTCAAGCCGCGAGGTCAAGCCGCGAGCCACCCCTGTTTTGTAAAACCTAACGTTTCACATTCCTCTCACACTCCAGTATAAATACCCCCTTTACCCACAAATGCAAGAGAGCTTCCAGAGAGAATTTTGAGAGAGAAACCCTAAAGAAAAACAAGATTGATTCACCCACAATCTATACATTAGAGTCTCTTCAAATTCCTCAACTCTCTTCCTCTCCATTGTCAAATCCTTGAGAGGCATCTTACCAAATCTTGTTCTCACCATTTTCATTACTGTGAGAGAAGCTGTTTGGATTTCTGGGAAGCAGTTAGGAAGGAACCAATCTTCATTGGTTGATGTTACGGTCTAGTAGCGGAATCCAGGAAGCTAGAAAAGAAAAAGGTTCGGTGCAACCTCGTTGGAGCAAGAAGCTTGGAGGGCTTAGGTGCACTGGGTAGATTAGGCTTGGAGGGTCTATTGCTGTCCTTGTATCCCAACTATATTTTCTAGTGGATTGTTTACCGCTTGGAGGGCGGCGAAGAGGTTTTACGCCGAGGGCTTTGGTTTCCTATTCAATAACACATCGCGTGTTGTCTTTGTGTTTGCATCTTACTTCCTCTTTATCTTTGCCTTTTTATTATCTGCTGTAGGTTGAGTTTTTAATTTGGCTTAGATAGTTTTACCAATTCCATATTATAGCTTATGTTAAGTTTCCGCACACTAGTTGTTTGACATAATGCTTGAATTGATTAAGTTGTAATTTGGGGGTCTAAACGTTCAAGGGTGTTTATACACATATTTTAACTTTCAATAATCAATTCTAGATTTTATTTGTATCACAAAAAAAAAAGAAAAAAAAAGTAGTGATTAGCGATGTCTAGAACTGCTACTTTTGTTTTCTTTCATCGTGTCTCTTACTAGGGACAGGTTTGGCTTCTTTTGATCTTATCCTTTGATTCCTTTTATACAAAAGGATTAGGCCTTTATGGGCCTATGGGCACAACGGATTCCTAACTTGAAGTACATTTCAGGGGGAAAAATGACTTGTACTGGGAAAGGAAAAATTTTACTTATAACTAAAGAAGAAAAAATACTCGCACAAATATTTTTTTTTTTTTTGTGGGTCCATGTTTAATGTTTTTTTTTGTTTTTGGAGAATGTTGTGGTTACATGTTAGAGTAATAATAAATATTTAATAATTATAAGTTTTAATATATATTTTTCAAAATAAGAAATATATTGTTAATAATAATTCATTAATTTTTCATGCATAAATTTAAGTTAACGAACCACTGTTAGTTTCTTTAAAATATTCTTTCCTTGTATGTATGGGTGTTAAAATACTTAGTATTCTAAAAAAAAAAAAAAAATTAAGTTAACGAGTGTTTTAAAGGTAGAAATTATGTTTGTTTAAATATTCATTCAATAATGATTTTATTCATTTTCACATAAAATTAAGTCAGGCTATACAAAAATATTTACACAATCACATTGAATTATGAATTATTGACATGAGTGTTTCTTCTTTGTTTCATAAAAATAAAAAATAGTGTTTCTTCTTTTTGGACAAAAAAATAAACACACCAAATCGATTATTATCACTACCATTTGGAAATTTATAAATATATATAATCAAACTTAAAATGGCATTTTCCATTTATTTTTCCCTTTTTCTGTAATGCTTGTAAGTTTAGTAATGCAATTTTTTCTCCAAAAAAATAAAAAATAAAAGGTGTAATGCAATTATTTAGCTAAAGTTCTAAACAATCGAATCACTTGATGAGTGCAGTCTCAATTATCTAACTAAAGTTCCAAAAGTTCTTTGACTTTTATATGCATTGACCGTTGATCATTGAACAATTCTAAGCATTAACATTAATGTGATGGTGCTAAAGAGCTAAATCACTAATTTTAACTACCAACATCACAAGAAAAGAGCTACATTGATGTAGTCATTTCTAAATTTTTCACTAATTTAGCTACAGCCTACAATGATTTGCCATAGATTATAAATTATTGTAGCTCAGTAATGTAATTTTTTCTCCAAAAAAATAAAAAAAATAAAAAATAAAAAGGCGTAATGCAATTATGTAGCTAAAGTTCTAAACAATCGAATCACTTGATGAGTGCAGTCTCAATTATTTATCTAAAGTTCCAAAAGTTCTTGACTTTTATATGCATTGACCGTTGATAATTGAACAATTCTAAGCATTAACATTAAGATGGTGCTAAAAAGCTAAATCACTAATTTTAACTACCAACATCACAAGAAAAGAGCTGCATTGATGTGGTCATTTCTAAATTTTTATTGAGGGGTGTTGAAGAAAGTTGTGAATTAGATCTAAAAGGAAGAAAACGAACGAAGAAAAAGAAGAAAGAGGAGAAGAAATGAAGTCAGAGAAAAGTAGTGTAGTGTGGTAGTTGTAGAATTGTAGTGTTCAGTAATGTATATGTTCACACGTGAACTAGAATGACACGTGAACTAGAATGTGTTCACAATTCTTTAATATTTTTTTCTATTAAAAAAAAAAAAAAAGTGAGATGAGATTGAGGGAAACTGATTATTGAAAAAAAAAAGTTAAGTTTTTTTTTTTTTTTTTTTTTTAATTTATGCAAAGGGAAAAAAAATCAATCTTGATAAAGGAAGAAAAAAAAACTAAAGAAAGAAAAGTGAAAACGTGGAGCAAGAGTTTTTTTTTTTTTTTTTTTTTTTTTTTTGAGAATTTTTAAAACGGATGTTTCTTTAAAAAAAAACTTTATCCCCTCTCCCAGGGTAAGTAATTCTTGGAGTTAAACGGTGGAATTAAATATTGCCTATTTTGTAGGCAAGGTTATAGGTGAGAGTTAAAGATGTATTTTTACTATATTATTCTCAAACTTTATATCTACTTAATTTTAGGTTGTAGGGGTATTTTTTGGAAAAAAAAATCCAGTCCAAACAGGTGCAGCCCTTTAAATAGTAATAATATAGATTAAGAAGGTGATCCTATTTTGTAGGAAGTTAGTGAGTAGAAGTAGGAATTTAAATCAACGTAAAAGTAAGAGTTCATTAGAAGAAGCAGGAAAACATTTCAACGTAAAAGTAAGAATTTATTATTTTTGTCAATTTACTATTTTAATCCAATTTTTAATTTTTAGGTTGGGGTATTTTTGACAGTAAAAAAAACAATAACTAACTTTCTTTTGTCTATTTACTATTTTAACCCCATTTTAAAGTTGTTGGTTAATTAATTTAGGGGTATTTTTTACAGGAAAAAAAATAATAACTAACTTTCTTTTGCTAATTTGTTATTTTAACCCCATTTTTAAGTTGTTGGTTAATTAATTTAAGGATATTTTTGACAGGAAAAAAAGTAATAACTAACTTTCTGAATTCTCTTAATAGATATATATATATATATATATATTATGTCAAATAAAAAATATGAAGTTCAAACTCCATTTACATTAAAAACTAATTGACGTGTAAGTCCGATGATAAAGAGCATTGATTATCTACAAATATTTACATTTAAAATTTAATTAACCTTTGTTTTATTTTAATGGAAAATACACAGCTCCTCAAAACACTACAGGATTTAATCGCAACCATTGATCAAAAGTGAAAAAGATATTAGCAGTTTTGTATTATCCTCCCTAGACCACGTCATAATATGTCAATCCAAAGTTGGTCAACCCTGCTTTTAAATCCTATTGCCATCAAGACTCCAAAATTATCCTTAAAAAAAAATATCTATTACTTTTTTTTTTATATGAATATCTACTATTTTTTGGTTAAGAGGATATTGACTGATATTTTTCTGTTGCTGAGAGGACTTCGGGACTGACTGCAGGCTGTTCTTTTTATGAAAATTTTGTGGTATTTAATGCACCGTCTAATGATAGCTTATGTAATATTTTAAATAGGAATGCTGATGATTTATATACTCTAAGGCTTTCAGTCAGAATATCGTCATTTATGGCTAGATAATCTTATTGCAGTACCCTCTTAACCCAAAAAAAAAAAAAAAGTTCAGGTCCGGGCTGTCACCGCCCGGGCCCTTTGGAACGCACACAACGAGTATAATTTTGAAAATGTGCAGTTGCAACTGAAAGTTATTGTTGATGGTGCTTATACCCTACTGTCCGAATACCAGAGATTGATGGAAGCTCAAAAGTACAGGGATTGATTCTTTTTGGATATTATATTGTTTTGTTATATTAGCCTGGAATCCCAGCTAAGTAAAAGACTGGGTTATTTTCCATTTAGTATAATAGTTAAATTATCATTAAAAATAATATTTGGCCCGCATCGTCTTAAGCAAATAATAAGCAAACATTTATTGTAGACCCATATAATCTGATATTCAAGTATTCATTCACGGATATTCATATCAAAGAAGCTATTCTTTAGTTTTAGTTTTAGCTCTACCTTGTTATGAATCATTTATCACTTTCCTTGGACTCATGTACAGAGGCCGCACAAGCCTACAATTCTCTTCTCTTCTCCATGCAAAAAAGAATAAAATCAGTTTGGTTTTCTTTTAGGCTATTGTGCCTTTTGTACGTACCTTTTATTTTATATTTAAAACAGAAAAATGTACATTACTTGTGGGGTTTTATGATATGTAACTATCATGAAAGTTGTGCTCTATGGGGTTGCAACTTGCTAAAAACCCTTTCTGAGTCTTCAAATAGAAATATAACTGCTAAAACAAATGCCTGCGATTGGAATCAACAACACCCTTTCTGAGGCCTTTAGTTGTACTTTCAACTTGCTAACATTAAAAGCTATTCTTCTTTGAGCTGATATGTTTCCTCTACTGCTATTCGTAACTATTAGAGGTGTCATTGGTAGGGTCTTTTCTTTTTTTTTTTCTTTTTTCTTAATAACAGTGCTTGAGAATCTGTAGATGGATGCGAAGTGACATCCCTTCTGAGGCCTTTAGTTGTACTTTCAACTTGCTAACAGTAAAAGCTATTCTTCTTTAAGCTGATATGCTTCCTCTATTACTGCTATCCGTAACTATTAGAGATGCCATTGGTAGGATCTTTTCTTTTTTTTCTTTTTTCTTAATAACAGTACCTGAGAATCTGTAGATGGAAGAGCCTCGAGCCTTGCAAAAGGGAGACGCAACTCCACCTTCCACACACCCTCCCAGGCTTCCCCCCTCAATAAAACTACATTTTTTTTTTGTTTCTTCCCAACACCAATCAGCCCAAACACACTTCCACGCTTTTCACCACACGCGCCTGTCATTTTTCCTGTGGGTTCCATTGGGCGTTGAAATATCAAGCGCGTGGGGACTTGTTCACTTGTTAAGTCACATGGGCAGGGTTAGGGAGCTAGAGAAGGGTCATGTTGGGTTTTGGACCCAAAAGTACTGCATAAAGAGAAGCCTGGAAAAATCGACTTTGGAACAAAAATGCAACAGCAAAGAGAGTGAGAGAGATTGGGTCAAAAAGTCTATACTTATCAACCGTCCATTGTCAGATAAGCAAATTATCTATCATAGTTTTTTTATTTCTTCAACTCTCACTCTGTTCTTGTATTATGTTGGTTAAGAACATTGGTGAAAATTTCTCATTTTGACTGTATCCATTCCTATGACATCCAAGTATGTGATTATTTTATCAGGTAGTGAAAAAAATATTATTATATCTTCAAAAAATGGGACTTAAAAAAAATACACAAATAATTAAACAAAAAGATATATAAGAAAAAAAAATCCTAACGTGTTATTAGTATCTAACCTCTCACATGTTTTTATTCTTTTTTTGGACCAAATATTGATAGTTGAACTTGTTTATAATTTTTCAAAACTCTAGTTTGGAAGAGTAGTTTGAAAAATATTATTTGAATGTTTTTGATATATATATGAAAGAAAAAATGTGTAAAAAAATGTGTAAATATGTTTAAAATACACAAAAATATATTTAAACTTATCTACCAAACTCCCCTAATTGTTTTAGAGAAAGATTTTGTTTAGTAGAAACTGTACCAAATGCGAGTCCTCCACTCCCATCATTTAAGTCACATGCCTTGTGCTTCGGTTATTGGGTAAGGGAGGAAACCAATCTGAACATCCTTTTTGTCACAAATTCTCAATTTCAAATCCAACCGTTAAACCAAATCAAGATTCAAATTCTACGGTTACAATTATACTTTACAAACTCCTTTGAGTTGAGTCATATCGGTAGACTCTAGCACAGTAGTACAGAGAAGCATCGTATCAGTGATTTAGAGCAAAGGTACCAAATTACAAATCAATCGATAAAATCAAAGCTGATAACACAATCCAACGGTCACAATTAGAGATCAATTTCTTGATTAGATATCTCAATCTCATATCCCAATCCAACGGACACAATCTCAGACGCTCTGTCTCTCTAATCTCAAATCTTCACCGAATCAATGGCCTCAGTCTCTCTTCAGTGTTCACCGAATCACGAACTTTCAAAGATTCATTCACCATACCAATACGGCATAATAGGGTAAATTAATGAGTACAATGATGTCAGAAAAACATTAAATTTAGATATAAACGCTTGGGTCGCTTGACACTTTGAAATTTGAATAATCTAACACCATTTTTGTAAAGGGTCATGCTAGGCACTCGTTAACAATCCATTTTAGGAAAGTTTTGACATCATTTTTATGGGAAATAGAAAAAGCTTTTAAAACATTAATTATTTGTTTTTCCCATAAAAACTTTCTTTAACTGGATTGTTAACGAGTGCCCTTAGCATTTTTTCCTTTTATAAATTGTAAAGATTTTAGGAAGGTGTTTGGTACTTATATTTAAAAATTAAAAATATGTATGAGTAATAAAGAGTGTGAAAATACATAAAATATTTTTTAAAAACTTAAAACATATGTTTAAGTGAGTATACTAAACAAAGCCTTTGTTGTCACCTTTCAAGTATGACATGGCTTTACTGTAAATTTCTCCTTCCAACAAGTATGACACGGCCTTACTGTAAATTTCAAGATTCTAGGGTCAAAAATGAAAACAAAAAATATATATATAGGGGGTCCAATTAACAAATTTATTTTTGGAAAATATTTATTAAGAATTGAAAAAGTTGTCAAAATTTTTTCAACTTTGGATAAAATTTTTACAAAATTAGTTTACTATTGTGTGCTATTGAAGCACAGATTAGTAAAATCTATATACTCTATCCGTCCCAGTTTATCGTGTTTCTAAAAATAAAATTAATTAATTTACTAATCTTTCTATTATACCCCTATTTTATTTTCAAAACTATTTGAGTTTAGTGAGGATCAATCTTCCTCCACCAGCATCACAATTTATCATCACCTCTTTGGTCTCACATTCTCAATTAGCAGTTATTGATAAGCAAATTTTCGATCTCTCTCTACTAGGAATGCCACCTACAAACCATTATTTATTGTTGCATTCTACTGTCGTTCGACCATAATATTCTTCATTCAAAACATGAGTTTGTTTCTTCTACTCAAACTTTTTTTTCTTTTTTGGTAATATATTTTTGAAATGTGCTTTTAAAATGAATGAAAATTTATGTAAAAGAAACTATAGCAAGAAGTTGTAATTATTGTAAACTTCTACAAATTTAGCTATGTAGTCCATACATGATCCTAACATGATTACGTATTATTAAACCAGTTTTTCAATAACTCGATAGTTTCAAAAAGAGGAATATATAAAGTTTAATGTGACCAATTTGATATGAATGCAAACATAGGAAGCTTGGACAGCCAAAATCATGATGTCTGTGTCATTTACGTAGAGTGTCCGTTAAAATTAATTTTTGAATTCTGACACAACGGCCTAAAAAAATGAAGAAGAAAAAGGCCTTGGTGCCGTAAATTTATACTCCTTAGTCCTTAAGATCTTTCACAGCATGTTTCAGTCTTCACCTAATCACTCTCTCACCAAATCCACGGCCTCAGCTCAGACCTCTCTCTCACTCTCAGTCTAAGGCGGAGAAGCCAGTGACCTCCAATCATATTATATATATAGATTTACATTCCCTTATCAACAAGGCCACATCAATCTTCTCAAAAAAAAAAAAAAAAAAACCGCATCAAATTTTCCTAAGTACTCAGTAAAAATGCAAACAGCTCTGCCTATACCATCTTCCAAAGTGAGCTTTTTTTCCTTCCTATTTCGGTAATGCCATTGCCACAAATCCATTCCTTTTTTTTTTTTTTTCTTTTTTTTAAGAAATGATATGTGCACACAATTTTTACAATATTTTTACAACAAATTTTAAATGGCAGGTTGTTATTGTTGGATTAAAAAAGTAATCTCAGTGTTAAATTCAAATTTGAACTAATAATAACTAATCACTTATGATTTGTTGTGAAAATATTGTAAAAATATTGTGGACGTAGCATTTTTTTTTAATTCCTCCCCAGATTTTGGCAACCACTATTTTTTTTTTTTTCCTCCCATTTTCGGCAATGGCATTGCCACAATTGATTTTCAGTCAACAAGTTTGGACAGCAGGAATTTCGGTAATGTGATTACCGAAATTCAAAATTTTCTTTCTCCCACATTTTCTCTTTCTCTCTCATACTTTTGTTGAATTTCGGCAATACTGTTGTCGAAATTCACTCTCTTTCCTCAATTCTCTAAATAACTTAGAACAGTACCTATAACGCAAATAAACTCCGAATTTAGAAATATTCCACCAAAAGACTCTGGTGGGTGAGGGTGTTTTGATGTTATAAGTGGGGGGTAAGAAAATTTAAATAAGGAAAAAGTTAATCGATGAAATGGTTTAAGAATTATTTTTAAAATTTTTTTTTTACTTTATAGATGTTTCTTTAGAGCAAATAATAATTTTTTTTTAAAATAATCTATTAAAAATGTATTAAAAAATAATTATTTAAAATAATTCAGTTAATGAATGGTTTTATAATCGAATTATTTAAATAACTAAGAAATATCGATTTAACTATAAAACTCTCGACAAAAAAAAAAAAAAAAAAAAAACTAAATAGATAAAAAATTGACTTTAGGTGTGGGTTTGGATTCAGCGTTTTCCATTGAATTCTGCGTTGCATTTTCCCTTTTTTTTTTTTTTTTTTGCTTTCACGCATTTAAGGGAGAGACAAGAGTTACTATCCATGAGATATGTCACTGTTCACGTACTGTTGAGCACTGTTTATATAATATTTTGCACTGTTCACAGATTAAAAAAAATATTAAAAATTGATCTCACGGTACTATTCACACATTTAAAAATAATTTTATTACAATATTTTCAATTTTCAATTTTAGTAATAATAAGTTCAATCTAAACAAACTTTAAGTTTATTAAAACGTATAACCTTACAAACGTTTCCTTTTAAAAAATTTGACCATAGGTCCATATTAAAATTCTTTGTTTTTTTTTTTTTTTGATGTGATATAAAGCAACTTTACTCAGAACTTGAAACTTATCTCTGCTACATTTTTCTTGCTTATTGTGCTGGCAGCCTTCCATCAAAGCAGCATCAAATGAGGTCCTCCAAACGAGAAACTAGGATCAAAATATTAGTAACCAAGTTTCCTCATCATTACACATTTCTTTCTCTCGCTTTATTAAGTGGCCAACTCTATATTCACTCCAAGGGACAGCTATAGACTAACTAGCTAACTTCCAATGGTAACCAAAAAAAAATAAATGAATTCAGAATTTTCATTAGAAAAGCAAACAAAATACCATTTTCCCCAGAGGCATGTACTCTGTTAGGAGCAAAATCTCATTTTATAGCCACAAACTTCAGTTTCATGGACTTCAATTTCCCATCCATCATCGATGGATGTGAGGGCTTTACCATTTGGGTCCTACAATATTAAATCTTTTCTTTTGAGAAGTGGAGTCAGAAGATCTTTTTTTCAAGAGCCAAAAAATCTCAATGATCTTGATCGAGTTGAAGCCCACCTTTATAATTTTTGTTCAATCTTTGACTATTGTCTGCATGCTTCGTTTTGTTGGTGAGCAAAATGCAAAGTGCAAAAAAGAGAGAAATCAATTGTAAAAGAGAATTTACCACCGGGCCTAGTTGCCCAAGTGATACCCGGTTCTTCAAGTAACTTTAAGCTTGAGGGTTCAATCCCCCGAATAAACAATTACCCAGATAAAAAGAAAAAAAAAATTGTAAAAGAGAATTTATAATGGGGATATTTCCATTTATGGAATTCATCAATTCCCCGGTAAAAACCTGCCCACCTGACTTGCAACAGCAGGACTTCCTCACTAAAATCCATTACTCTCTTTCTCACTGCCCTTTCTTAACCTGGTGTGCTACATGCCCTTTCTTGTTCACACTTTTTTTTTTTTTTTTGGGAGAAATTCTAAAGCCACATTTTTTTTAATGGATTAAAAAAAAAAAAAGATTTGTTAACCAGCACCGGTACTTAAAAAGGGGGGAAAAAACTGTTAGAAAATAGTAAAAAAAAAAACACTTACTTAAAAAGTTGAAAATTTGACATAAAGATGAATAAAGACAAAAACTTGTTAGAAAAAATACATAAATATTTCAGTTAACGGGCACCAAATGAATTCAAAATTTTCAATAAAAAATTGTATAATTTCATAAAATTTGTGTAGAGTAACGTTATGTCTATAGTATTTTTTTTTTTTTTTTTAAAAAAAAAACTAAGTAACATATTGTTATCAATTATAAAATAATTAATGCACTCCTCGACCATGGATACGACACGTAGCACAAATACCTTATTTAAATTATTGTTCCCCACAAAACTATTGTGAACAATGGTAATAGTTTTGGACGGTTTTAAGACTTTACCCATGATATATAAATGATTGTAACTCTCACTTTGAATATCTTCTTCTTTCAAAACTTTTAATGGAAAACTAAAAATTCTCTTTGACTTCTCCAAATTTTTTTTATTTAGAACTTAATAAACTTGATTATATCTTAGGAATAAATTTGTAGTAACTTTTTAGTAACTCTTATGTTGGTGCATATATTGTCTATGGATAACATTTCGTTGTGGTTTCAAATTGTCAAATGTTTTGTTTGATTATTAAATCACTATATTTTTTAAATATATCTTTTGGTAGTGAAAAAGAAAGCAATATGACATTGTTTATTTTATAAAGAATAAAAAAAAAATAAGATCATTGCTCTTTGTTGGTTTGGTAAAGGGTTATATAAGAAAAGTACATTTCTTAATTAATTGCTTAATACATCTAAAATGAAATTCTCTTATGAGAAAAAATACTTTGTTACAAATGACTAATCCTAATATATGATTTTACAAATATTTTTGAAAATAAATTATATATTATATTTCTGTCACGCCCCAAATCCAACTATAAAGATAGGCACCTGACAACCGCCGCATGCTTATAAAGTAAACCCCTTACAAGTTTGCAAGGCCCTCTTAGCAACTAAAATTTATCCTCAAAAATTAAATCAAATAAATCCAAAATACCTTAACAATTTCTTTATGAATAGATCTCTAATAATTTAATAGGAAGAAAATCCAAACCTCATGTACATAATGCCAATTGGCCAATAAATATAAAACTATTAGAAGACCATTCAATTCCAAAATTACTAAACTTATTTTTCTGCTCACAATACAACATCAAACTCCCAAAACTTGGTATTCTTCACAGTCTAAAACTGGAGGGAAAAAATGGGAGGGTGAGTTGACAACTTAATAAATAATCAAAATCCTAATAAGTTTTGTAGGAACACAATTTGTGGCCCAAGCCCAGGAGCCTTGGTCTAAGGGGCCCAACACAATAGATTTGTAGAATATGGGTTGAAGAACTAGGACCTAATGAGTTGTACAACAGTAAGTCTTGAATTAAATGATAGTTAAGCACAAATAAGGGATATTGATGTCAATGGACTGTAAGTCCGAGGAGGTTACAATTGTGTATGTTGATTACAGTTAGATATTGAGAAAGCTAAGGTTTCTACAGTATTTTCTCTCTCTTTTTTCGATCCCCATCTTATGGGGTCTCTCACATTATATAGCCCTTTTTGAGCCATCTTGATCCTACACTTGTTGATCATTTGAGTCCCCATTTGAGTGTCCGTCCCATCAGACACTCCCCTTCAACCTTCTATGAGTTGTGGTAGCCAAGGCAACACTGTTCAAATGTCCTTTCCACATAAATAAAGCCAAAAAAGTAGCTGCAATGCATTTAATGCGGTGGTAGCAGTTTTTCCTTAGATAGTTTGTGTTTCCTTCTTCCCCGTATATTTATGTGGCACATTCCTATCACTAGGGCCTTTCGGAGGGGCCTTCTAATTGCTAGAGTTACGCATTTGAGCTACATCCATCGCATCCGAGGAGGTATTCCTCCTCAGATCATCTTTCATATATTCCCTCCTAATCATAATATTTTTCTATATATATATATATATATATATATATTATTTTTTTTTTTCTTCTGCCACAACTAAAGCCCTAAAGATAAGACCATAACTCCTATTACTATGTAGGCACATGTGCCATCTTCAATTTTGTGTGTTCCTTTGTTTGTTTCTCTCTCTTTTTTTTCTTTTTTTTTTTAATAACTGGTCAGACCTCATTGACTTTCTTATTCACTTCTACCAAGATCAATAAACAAATAATAACGCATGTCTAGGGCAATGTTTGGATAGCGTTGCGTTTTTGCTGAGTTGCGTTTCTGCGTTTTTCTATTTTTTTTTTTCACGCGTTTTTCTCACAAGCGGTTACTGTTCATGCAACAGTAGCCGTAACTTTTGACTGGTCTTTCATGAACAGTGCATCCGTGCACTGTTCATGGACCCATAAATTTCATTTTTTATCAACTTTTTCATTAAAAATGGGTCTCACGGTACTATTCACACATTTAAAAATTACTTTGCTACAGTGTTTTCAACTTTCAGTTTTCAGTTTCAGTAAAATAAGTTCTATCCAAACAGACCCCACATATGTATTTTGTGTTATGCATTTTTCTCTTTTTTTTCATTTTTTTTTTCACATGTTTTAGCTTTTTTAGGTGACAAGAATTATTGTTTATTACTGTTTACAAAACTGTTTACGCACTAAAAAATATTAAAAATAAATTTTACGATATTATTTACATATTTAAAAATTATTTCATTACAATATTTTTAGTTTTTAATTTAAAAAAAAAAATTATATCTAAACAGACTTTATAAATTTAGTTTTTCCTATTCGTATTAGATTAGTTTTTCCTCATTTCTCTCTCAATCTCCCACCTGCCAAAATGATGTCCAGATCTAATCAATGTCAAACCACATTTATTTCTTCTTTTTTCAATTTTCTAAATGCTCTCCTCTTCGCATCTTCCCTCTCCTCTTTAGGACTCACGCTCCCTCTATCTATTTTTTTATTTACTTTTTCTCCTCACCATAACTTTGATTCTCCCATCATCAGTCTCATCATCCCCCTGGATTTTCAAAATTTTCCTTAATTGAAGTAGTTTTATAGGCTTATAGCTCGTTAGTTCCAAGACTTTTTAGTAAAGTTCCTGATATAGCTTAGGCTTATACCTTTGTTAGTTCCAAGAAAATTATATTGTTAGTTTCAAAAAATATTTATATGGATTTTATTAATGTGTGTCCTAAAACAGATAATAATTAATCATTTTAAAAAATATTTTTTCAAGAATTAAAAAAGTATTGTGGGGCCCAACAATTCGTGGACCAAGCCCATTTATCCTTAGAGCGTCCGAAGGCCCAATCCGAGGAGAGCTGTGGCCCAAGCTCTACAACGCAGAGCACAAAACAATTTTTGGGAAGCAGCCGAGGACAGTTTAGTCCTCGGCAGATCCATAATCCCACCAGAATAAAGGGGCAAAACTGGTATAGGGACGAATTAGTAAGGAAATCCAGAATATCTCGGGAAAGTTATCCATACTACCCTTCTAGATAAGGCCCGACGCCTGACAGAGCCGTACTCTGCAGCTTTATCAAACCATCCCCAACAATTCCGGGATTGGACTGATAGGACAAATGTCAATGTTCGTAAAGATTGACCCTACACGTGGACGAAGGGCAATGAATGCAAGCTAGTATAAAATAAGGAAGTAAGTAGATCTGGAGGAGGCCCCTTTTTCCACCTCCGAAAAAAGAGAGACTACATGGGAAAACATCTCAGGAACACCGGACTTCATGGAAGAAAGTCCGTCGTTGGGCAACCGAGAGAAGACCTCAACAGGTCCTCGGATCAACTCCGAGGAGCTCCATCCCACGGGGTACGACGCCTTAGGGCTTAAATGTTCATACCCAATTCCCTTTTTCTACGTAGATTCCTCTAAAGCCATGACCGGACAACGCCACTTGACCAATGGCTAGCTTTTCAAGCCCACTCTCTACAAATCATATTGTGAGGGATCTTTCGTACGCGAGCCCAACATCCTTATTGGGCCGCCAGAGAATTGTGTCCTTACAATTGGCGCCGTCTGTGGGAAAGCTTGCGCGTTGGCGCAGATGGCGGTGGAGTCAGCTCTCTAGCAAGCAGAAATTTCCGGGATTTCCCCCGTCTCCGGCGGCATATAGTTGTTGCTCCGACGTAAGCCTCTGCTAGGGGCTACGCCTCGCAGTGCTAAGGGCGCGGGCATCTCTAGGGGCTTCCGGCCTCAGGCCAACTATTCCCGCCTTGGTGAAGGGGCTGGTGGTTGAAAAATAAAACAAATAAGAGAAATCTTATAAGTTTTGGACAGAACCAAGGCCTTGCATGGTCCACGGACTCAAGCCTATGGGGAAACCAAGTACATAAAAGAAATCTTACAAGTTTTGGACAGAACCAAGGCCTTACATGGTCCACGGACTCAAGCCTATGGGGAAACCAAGTACATAAAAGAAAATCTTACAAGTTTTGGACAGAACAAGGCCTTGCATGGTCCACGGACTCAAGCCTAGGGAAACCAAGTTACAAAAGAAATCTTATAAGTTTTGGACAGAACCAAGGCCTTGCATGGTCCTCGGACTCAAGCCTATGAGGGAAACCAAGTACATTAAAAGAAATCTTACAAGTTTTGGACAGAACCAAAGGCCTTGCATGGTCCACGGACTCAAGCCTATGGGGAAACCAAGTACATAAAAGAAATCT